>NW_016817363.1:741420-753275 GCF_001698545.2 Rhinopithecus bieti | reverse complement strand
GACAGAGCAAGACTCCGTCTCAAAAAAAAAAAAAAAGGTAGAATAATATGTTTATTTATTTATAAAGACTTTTAGCCCAATGAACATTATACACTTTAAAAATATTTATTTTTTGTTGGCCTCTTAATTTTGAATTTTGTTGAAGATATTTTTTGCCTTACACATTTTTTTTTTTTTAAGACTGGGTCTTGTTCTCTTGCCCAAACCAGAGTACAGTGGCAGGATCATGGCTCACTGTAGCCTTGACCTCTCCAGGCTCAGGTGATCCTCCCATCTCAGCCTCCTGAGTAGCTGGGACTACAGTTGTGCATCACAATGCCCAACTAATTTTTGTACTTTTTGTGGAGATAGAGTTTCACCATGTTGCCCAGGCTAAAATTTTAATTTTAAGTAGTAAAAATCATAAATCTTTATGCTTATATTATATACCACTGTGTATGTACTTAAAAAGTCCTTCCCATGTTGGAGTTCAGAAAATTATCCATATGTATTTTCTTAGAGGTCCTTGATTGTTTTATATATTATATTGAGTTTTATTGACCTGATTTATATTTTAGTGCTGATAAGAATTAGAGAACAGAATTTATTTTTCCACATGTAATCAGTCAGCTATCTTAACATTGTTCATGGAAATGTTACTTGTAATATTTACCTCATACCTGAGTCCCCCTGTCATCTTCTACTGATCTGTTTCTTCCAATGCCAATATCACACTGTCACTTATATTTCACTCTTTGGAAAGAACCTACCTTGTTCTCTGCCCCTTTGCTACAGGACTCAAACCTAATGCTTGATGTTTTCTCTGTATAAATTTGTTTTTAAAGTTTTTCAGTCCCCTGGTTTGTTGTTATTGTTTTGAGCTAGCTTTAAAGCATCAAAACTACTAAAAATCATTTTAGTTCATTTCAGTACAACGAAGATTTTTTTGAATGTTTGTTATATAACAAGGCTTGTGCCTGCATTAGGAATACATAAATGAATCAGATATCTGTGTGGCAATGTCCCTGCACTGGAAAAATGTGTTAATCTCATGGAGTCAGACAGCATGGAAATGGTAAAGAGAGTGACCTCATGTTAATAACTTAATTTTCTTCTGATTCTTTCTTACTCTTTTGTTATCTATGACTTCTTGGGCCTAGCTATTTTATACACCCCCCCCCCTTTTTTTGTTTTAATTTAGGAAAGATGAAATATTTTGTGAAAATGATTTAACAGAGTTAGATTGACTCAGGCATATGAAAGATGGTGACTTTTTCATATTCGTGTAGTCTGTTTATTTTCTAATTAATGAACTGAAAATTGTATCTTTCTATTTTTGTTCTCTAAATGTTTATTGAGCTCTTGCTAGGCACTATTTAAGGAACTTTAAGGGAAATAACAGTAAATGCCTTTGACAAAGTAATCTAGTGGGGAAATTCACAATTTATAAAAATACTAGCAATATAATAAAAAATATTGAGTGCTCTGTTTGGTATATGCTGGCTATTATACTAGGCAAGGAAATACGTGTTATTGAATCCTAAAACAATTCAGATGGTCCTTCTTTTTTTTTTTTTTTTTTTGAGATGGAGTTTTGCTCTTGTCACCCAGGCTGAGGTGCAGTGGTGCAATCTTGGCTCATTGCAACCTCCACCTCTTGGGAATCAAGCGATTCTCCTGCCTCAGCCTCCCGACTAGCTGCGATTACAGGCACCCGCCACCACGCCTGGCTAATTTTTTGTATTTTAGTAGAGATGTGGTTTTGCCATGCCGAGCAGGCTGGTCTCGAACTCCTGACCTCAGGTGATCCACCCGCCTTGGCTTCCCGAAGTGCTCGGATTACAGGCGTGAGCCACCGCACCTGGCCAGTCCTTCAGATTTTTTTGTTTTGACTGTTTTCTTTATTTGATTCAGATTACTTGCATTCTTACCTCCTTTGAGAAGCTTCCCTGTCCAAATCTAACTAAAATATCAGGTCATGTAACTCTCAGTGCCATTATCTTGTTTTATCTGAATTCATAGTACTAATTATATGACATTATAAATCTAACAATTTATTTGCTTATTGCCTGTTTCTCCTATTGCTAGAATGAATATTGAATGAAGGAATAAACAATGCATTGTAGGAGTTTGTAATTTAATTTGGTATATGTGATGTAATTTCTTTAAGCCTGATTTTTTCATCTGTGAATAGATACGGAGTTAGTGCCTGTTTTATTGGTTAGGCTGTTCATTCACTCATTGAGTACATACTCATTGATTTCCTAGTATATGGCAGTCACTATTCAAGAAAATGATGTTACAGTGAAAAAGACAAAGTGCCTGCCCTTATATTACTTCCATTCTAGAGGAAGAGACAGATAATCAATTAACAAAAATAACTTTGGTAATATATCATGTAGTGGCCAAATTAATTTTCTCAAAGGTGTCCTCCACCTTATCTCTATGATCAGAACATTTTTTCTTTTCTGTTCCTAATCATCCTATGTCTTCATCATTAATTCTTCTGGTCTCACTCCTCCTAGCAGTTACTAACTTTTAGCATCTCTCCTAGTTTGCAGATGCAGAATAACTGTAATAATGCTGATGTACCCCAAATATAACGAGACTGTCAGATTCCTTTTCTGGAACGTATTTGTCTATTAGTGCAGCCAAACCTTAGGTGTGTTTTGGTTTACTAGTGTGGTTTGTTGTTTGCAAAAATATTGTGCATGCATATTAATGATATAGTCAATTAAAATCCTCAGATTTTAAAAATTCTAATGGACATTTTACTGTAGATGTACTAGATTATAGAATCAGCATATGTTTATGTATTGCATTTCCATTATTACAACTGCTTTTGAAACTTTGAATTGCCAAATCTCTGTGGAGATTATTAGTAAATATGGCATCAAGGTCATCATTGAGATGTCATAGCAAATTTAGAGAGATCATTTTCTAATGGGAACACAACATCAAATTCAGTTTTTAATAGGGGAGCTGTTTTTAGTCTTTCGATAGTCAAAGTCACCAAATTGGCTTTAAAATAACCTCAACCTGCCTGTTCCCTGTCCAGCTTCAATTCTATACTAAAGAAATTTAAAAGCAACCCATCCATTTGTTTGGCATCCTTGCATCTAAATATGAGTAGGACCCTACTATTAGCCTTTCTGCTAAGACAGGAAATATTAAGCCATGTTTTAATGTCAATGCCTTGGGTACTAAACTGTACTGAACGTGTTACCCTTTGCATCTTTATTTCTTTCCACCCATTTTCTTTTTATTTTCTTTGGGTTATCTGTGTTTATGCAAATGTCTCTAACCTTACCTACTATTTTGAGAATAGGGCTTGTGTTTTATCTTTGCATACTTTTAAACTCACCAGTGATAACCGGTACATTATACATCATGGATCTTGGCAAACTCTCTGTTAATAAGAATGAGCAAGTAAATAGGTTAAAAGCAATTTGGGATTTGCTTTTATTAAAAGAAAATATGAAAATAAAAATGCAAATATCCTTATGAGTTAAGATAAATTCTTACGATACTATAGCAGACACCATGCTATCCCTTCTCAAAAATGTATATGCAGTGTATATTTGGGCCATGTTTTACTGAGTACTTGTACACATATGAATGTGTTAGCTTTCAGTTTTCTTTTTAAAACTAGATATTAGTTGGCATACACAAATTCAGCTACATGAGTCATAAAGATATTATAGAAATGCAGATGTTTTCCTTGGAAGATTTCTAATTTTAAGTATTCTTTTTTTTTACAGACAAATAAAAAGAAGTGTCAAGAATTGCCTTTGGAACTCTGAAGGCTGAAGGTAATGTCCAATAATATTTTCCTGAATGGGCTTTAACTTCTTTAATTGTCTTAGGATATTTAAGGTCTTGGATTTGCTACCTCAAATTTTCTTTTATTTTTATTGTTTTCTTTTATTGTCCTTAAGCACATTAAATATCTTTGTCTATGTATACCTAAAAATAATATGAAATTGTTAAGTAAAAAGATGTAGAACATTTTATACTTTGGCTGAATATTTCAGTCTAATTAAGTGTTGCTGATAACTCTTCTTCATTCTATTTCATTATGTATTATATCCCTCTGTCCTCCTTTTTTTTTTTTTTTTTTTTTTTACTGATTTGGAACTCAAATTTTAAACTGTGTTCTTTCGTTAAATAGACAAATGACTTAAAGTCAAAATGTCAGTAACAATTTCTCCTGAGGAAGAGCTTTACAACTAACTATAAGAAATAAAATTGTATTTGTTGGGGACAATGAAACTGTTTAGATGATGTTTAGTGGCTGCTGATGGTCAGAAGTCCAGAATTTCAGGCAAGAAGTTTACAATAGACTCGTGTGGCTGCATTGTGTATTAAGAGCTCATAGGGATTGAAGGAGGTTTCTTAGACAAGAGGGGGCTGTAATTACTTTGCTTCTTACATGCATGGTTAGGTTTTCCAGAGAGACTAACATGGTAGGGTAATTTATTATAGAAGAGTAAATCACAGATTACATTGGAGGGGGATGGGGTAGTGCGATCCAACCATCAGTTCTGTGAATACATACACTTAAGCATGTGTGATAGCTTGTTTTTTATTTCTTTACACCAGTGCACACCTCAAACATTCCGTTTAGCAGTGGGATATGCAAATTGTTCCAAATGCAGCAGCAGTACTTTCACCTGAATGTCAAAACTGTCAGAGAGCTTTAAATCAAATCTTTATAACATTTTTTAAAAACCAGCCAACCCCAAGATCAAGGCACCAAACTCACTGAAAAAAACTTCATTCTCATACTTCCAAAAAGCTCCTGTATGTCAATAGGGTAATGTCAAAGTTCTAATTCACCTGCTTTCTAATTTTAACCTTTTAAGGATTTTATTTTATTTGGCTTAATTACGATATTTTCTACAAATTAATGATAAATGCCTTGATTAATAAAACCAAATGTCAGAGAAAATGACAACTTGATGAAAAATTAATACTCGGCAATATTTTAAGGTACAGAAGTACTAAAGATGTACTCTTAAACCTCATGTTTCATTAGCTCTTTCTGAAGGTAGTTAACTAGAATTCTCTTTGCACCTAAGTTTTCACAGCCACATGTACAGATACATTTTAGCAATATAATTTTTAGTAATTTTCTGCTGTTCTTTTATTATTAGCTCTTATAGTTAGAAATATACTTCTAATTTTTATCCCTGCCTTGCCCCATAAGATTATTTATTTTTATTCACAAAATCAAAGTAGACTATATTTTGGAGTGGTTATAGAGATTAAGTTACCATACTAAGAATCAAGTTAGCAACCTGTGTGTGTGAATGTGTGTGTGTGTGTATGTGTGTGTGTGTGTCTATGAGAGAGAGAGAGATTAAAGAAACCTCATGGTGCAAAATTAATATTTGGTGATTGGATATCTGCTAGATGATTTATTTGGTTATGAACATTTCAGCTTTTATATTTAAAATTATCTGAGAGGGAGAGAGAATATAGCCTTTCAAAGTGAAATAGATTTTACATGATAATTAATTTCCTTTTTTGTTCAATATATTTTTTTCCTGAGATTACATTAAAAGACCTGAAGACAAATAAAGAGTGGTAACTTCCTTTTTTTCTTGTATATTAGTTTTTTGGCTAGCTCAAAAAACAAATAATATGAAATACGATTATTTTCTACTTTTACTGGAGATCATGAAGTTGAAAGTTAAAAATATCTCATGTGTTTTTCCATCTTCACAAATATCAGGATTTCTGAATATGAATAAAATATTTGATTAAATCTTATGCAGAAATGGTGCTATGCAGGTACCAATGGTACATGCAGGATTGTAGTCCATGTTAGTTTTTTATTTTCATATTTTACAGATAAAGCTGCCAACCAAATGAGGGAGGGCAAAATGACCTCTTGTGTGTTTGTTTTGTTTGGTTGTTCAGAATAAAAAGACCCACAATATGTACTGTCAATGAAATGGACTCACTTTAACCATCTGTTCATGTAATGACCTGATGGTCATACCTATCAACAAAAAGTTTTGCCAATTAATGTTAGAATCTCCTTTTTCTGTAATATAATGAGAATTTCCAAGTAGGTATTTTAAGCATATTGCTTTGCATAGTAAGATAAATAGAGGTAAGTGTTGGTCAACATTCTATAACTATAGTGTATGCCAATCCCAAGGGAAAACATTCTTCAGTGTAGATTTCCAGTAATATTTAAAATTTGGAGATGGATTGCATTGAATCTCCCTTAGCTGGCTCTAGGTTTTATTGTTTTTGTGTCTTTCCTGGTTCCAGGCATCCAGTCTGTACTGGCAAAGCTGCTTGATGAGGAGAGGCCTCCAACATTGCTGCTCCAATTGCTTACATACCTGCCATGAATAATAGCTTTGTCCACTAGTTAATCATTGCATTGTAACTGTCTCTGTTCCATCTTAGCTGATCACTGCCCAGAGGAGTTTAAGTTCCACTGTTAACACAAAGCTCCTATTTCCTTTCTGTACCTGCATTTATGTGGCTGTAAAAGCATGCATTCTTCTCATACACCAGTTAAATAAGACATGTCCCACTTTTTTTAAACAGTTTCTAAATTACATATTTAACAATGTGTCTTTTCCTCCTTGTTTATTCTGTTCATCCTTTCATCAGCTTACTTCTGCATATAAATTAGTGTTTTTTCATTAGTTACAAGGTTTGATTAAGGAATTATTAACACCTATTTTACGGTCCCCACTTTTATACATTTTCAGTTGAGATTTTAGTTATTTGGGGTAAGTACTATAAGAAAATATTGTCCTTTCCCTAACATGTCTATGGACAAAGGAGAAAGACTGGACCCCCCAAAATCTCTAAGAGACCTTTGTCTGGTCTTACATGGTTTGATTCTAGAATGAGGGCAACTGGCCCAACCTTACACAGAATCTTTAGTTTTAGGGAGTTAAGATTATTTAAACTCAATGCTTGAATTAACACACATAACAATCAGCTGATACACTTTGAATAATCTGAATCTTGTGGAAAAATAAACAGCATTAGAATATCTCTCATCCAACAAAAGAAAAAAAGTAAATATATTTTATGGAAGGCTTAAAATATATAAATTCCCAGTTTTGATACTCATAATTGTACCATATATTCTCTCTAAATGACTTGGTAGCACCTTTGGAAATTGCATTATCTTTGTTTTTTTGAGATGGAGTCTTGCTCTGTCGCTCAGGTTGGAGTGCGGTGGCATGATCTCGGCTCACTGCAAGCTTCGCCTCCCGGGTTCATGCCATTCCCCTGCCTCAGCCTCCCAAGTAGCTGGGACTACAGGTGCCTGCCACCACACCCGGCTAGTTTTTTGTATTTTTAGTAGAGACAGGGTTTCACCGTGTTAGCCAGGATGGTCTCGAACTCCTGACCTTGTGATCTGCCCGCCTTGGCCTCCCAAAGCACTGAGATTACAGGCTTGAGCCACCACGCCTGGCTGCATTATCTCTTTTAAGCCTGTATTTTATTCTGCTATCTCAAGTAATTGATTGAGACCTTATTGGCTTGAAAAGATTAATGCAGCTTCCAGAGTTGGCTAATGCATGTCTTAAGTACCAGTAGAATGGTAAGTTTTTGAAAATAGGAATCATTTACCTTATTTGCTTCCTTTGGAAACCTGTTTTAAATTGAATAAAATGTTTTCATGAAACACACTAATAAATGAAGCAATCAGAAGGTATTAAGAAAAAGCATGAACGTTGTCCAAGATATATAGGTGATTTGTGTTTCTTGCCTCAATGCTGCATTCATGCTTTCTCTCTGTCTACCATTCCCTAAAATACCCAAGTCTCTTTTTGTATCCTTTAGTGATGATAAGATGTTTTTTATTCCTCTAATGAAGTGGGAAGTAAATTAACACACTTCTTTTTGGGAATTAGATTACTCATTGTAGTACCACTCAACATACCTTTGTAATACTAACCCGTACCCACAACTAATTAGTGAATTTCAGAATTAAGGAAAATCTTAGTTGTATGGTGGCTGTATATTTACCAGTGATCAAGGAAGTGTTACTAATACACTCGTCAGTATTAAAAAAGAATTAAGTACACAAAGGGCCAGATGGTTGAGCCCAGGACCTATCAAGAGCCCAGTATGTGTGGGTTGGCCCAACGGAATGACAGAAACACTTACCAGGCTAAGTGGAATCAGAGTTAAGCTTTCGCTTACAAGAAAATGCTTTTCAAATGTGTTTTCTTATCATATTGTGATTTACATGTGCAAGTCTCATTTGTACTGGTAACATTTGAGACCATATATTTCCCTGTGTATCAAGAACTATACATATTTACATGTATCCGAAAAATCTCTTGGTACATGAAGTATTGGGATCATAGTTCAGCAGTTACCATGTAAACATTTCTGCTGGTTCAGAGAATGCTACTTTTCTCTCCTACAAAAATCTATAATTTTAGTGTTATAACATACATATTACACTTTCTTGTAACTGAATATTTGTCTCATCCAACAGATTGCCTGGCTCATGATATAAGGTACCTGGTTATAGAGTATTTGCCATAGTAATGGTTAGACAAGGAACTAGTAAATATTTACTTAGTGTTTATAACACTATTATGATAGTAGTTATAATAAGGTTAAATTGGAGAAATTAAAAAGCAAATTCCTTCTCTTTCCGGTGATTTAGCTGACTTTACCGGTATGCATATAGAAATGTCCTGTTCCCCGCTATACTTTGTATCCCTTTCATTTTTCATCTGTTTTAATTTATTTTATTATATAATTGTATACTTTTGGAAGCCATTTTAAATTTCTTTGGTTTCAAGGATAGATGTATCAGTGAATTGTTGGATGGGTACATTGATTAAATACATTGTACATTTTTAGGGATTTTTCTCTCCACAATTGCACAAATAATACTAGAGGAGATTAGCTAACTTCAGGCCTCCCTCCTTTCTTCTGTCAATCCCTTCTTTCCATTTTCCAGCAAATATTTATGGAATGTCAGCTCTGTGCCAGAAACTTTGTAGATGTTATAGATAACTTGAACAAAAGAGACTTTGTCTATATCCTTGTGGAGCTTATAGTCTAATAGGGAGGTACAATAAGCACATAAATAAATATTAGAGACATAGATGTGTTAAAAAATGACTTATTTTGCTAATCTTCTCAATTCTAGCTTGGGTTAGGGAACTGAGTCTACAGTGGAGAAAATTATCTTCAATGATCTCCCTTCTTAATAGTGGATTACTTGTAGATTAAAAATTGTGGAGAGGCCAAACTATTTCAGATTATGTTTTAAGGAGCAAGTGGCTTTGAGGTGAAGCTAGGTGTGGCAATATTTGCATGCAAGATAAGTTGTAAACAGTTTTGTAAACCTGGATTACTTTATATGATATAGAAGATTTCTGTAGACATTTGAAAATCCCAGATTGAAATATTATAGAAATTTCTAGTATTTTAAATTATAAAATCATTTCTTTTGATGATTATTTATCAATAGCCCAGAGTTCATTCGTGAATTGGGGTATAGTAATGATTAAAAAAGAGAAGGTGATGGAAGTGTGTTTCTTTTTTTTCTCATTGGAAGTGTATGTGGAGTATTTTTGTCTTCTGATCAGATTGTTCATTATGCTCCCTTTTGGATGTGTGTACTGTTTGGCCTTCCAGCCTGCATGCTCATTCAAAGGCATTCCAAGTCATTATGCTGGACTTCAGCCTTGTTCAGTAAAAGACCATTTCCTCCATCAGCTGTCCACTTGGACATACATTCTTTTTACTCTCAAAAATATTTTATATGCATTCAGTTTATATTAGATGCATTTGTCAAATTACTTACAAATAATCAGTTTTTTAAAGTTATAATTTGAGCTATGACCTCTCAAACTGTAAATTATAAGGTTTGACCTTTTGGTTCACAGTTTGACATAACAGCCATTAATTACAGTTTTTAAAGAACATTTCTTTTAGAATTTGTATTTTGAAAACAGTTTAAGTATTTTCTCTGTAAGTTTTCAGAATAAATGTGGAAATGTAAATGCATATGTATCTATTGTAATACATACATTCAAATATACTAAATAGCATGTATATGCATGCTATATTCAAATGTGTTTATGCATAGCACATTGGTATACATACATATAAAGATTTTTATATAATATCTTGTGAGTTACCATAAGCTCTTACTTATTTTATACAACTCTAGCACATCAGAATGAGAGCAACTTTTTTTTTTTCTTTTTTGAGACAGAGTCTCACTCTGTCACCAAGATTGGAGTGCAATGGCGTGATCTTGGCTCACTGCAACCTCGGCCTGCTGGGTTCAAGCAATTCTCGTGCCTCAGCCTCCTGAGTAACTGGGATTATAGGTGCCCGCCACCACGCCTGGCTAATTTTTGTATTTTTAGTAGAGATGTAGTTTCACCATGTTGGCCAGGCTGGTCTTAAACTCCTGACCTTGGGTGATCAGCCCGCTTCGGCCTCCCAAAGTGCTGAGATTACAGGCGTGAGACACTGTGCCCAGCCGAGATCAACTTTTTAAATGTATTTATCAGGGTGAAAGAGACTTTATGACCATTTGAATCTAGGCTTTTCCCTTTTTTTCCCCTTGAGCAGGAATGCAAAAGTATGTGCCTACAAAATGCCCAGTGTCTGACAGTAATTTGAAAGTCTTGAAGACCATTTGAAGTAGCATGGTGTGGGAAAATGTAAACTGTTCAAGTAGTTTTTGCAAATGTACACTGAAGGTACTGAGATAGAAAGTACAGTAACATACCAGAAAGGTCAGTTTAGGTAAACACAGAAAGATACCCAGATGTGTGAACACTTTGCTGATATCATCAGTATTTGAAATGGAGGAATTTAGTATGTTTTTTATTGGATAAAAATAAGATATTTATATAGCTGAAAATAACACCAAGTATATCGTTTTCTGCTGCTATTTAATAAAATCTATTAATATTTTGATGATTTCTTCACTTCTGAACAGGTTTTCTCATTTTGTGCTAAACTGTGTTCTCTGTTGCTAAATTCACAAAATTAAATCTAAAATACTATGAAGAGATGAATGCTTATAAACATCTGAATAATTATCTTAAAGGTACACAACCACCTCTTTGTATTTTAAGTATTTTGGAAATGGTTAACTTGGTTTTGTTCAAATTATTCTCTAGGTTAAAACTAGCGTGATGTGTTTCATAACAGAAAGTTAATTTAGGCAACAGCACTGAAAGCAAAGAACTCTTCAGGAAAGTGTCTCTTTTCTTACAGAATAGATAGTATTATCCTAAAATGTTTCCCATGAAAATATTTTCCAGTATGTCTGAGTGTACTTTTAAAGATTTTTTAAAATATTTAACTTTATGTAAGTATTTTCATTCTAATTTCAGAATTATGTTATACCTTAGTTAACTCTAGAGCTTTGAGTGGCTGATGTTTTTAACAGACTGATGTAATTTTGGAATTCCTTATTGATAGGTATATGTGAACTTCTGTTTATTTAACCTGTATGTTTTGTACTTCCTATACTGGAAATACCATTTTATTTTCCATTGGATTTGAGATTCAGTCTTGGCTGAACTATTTACTGAAAGTTGGGCAAATTACTTTAGTTCTCTGGGTTTAAGCCTACACACCGATAAAAGAAAATGGAAAAAATAACATCTATCTATTGGGATTATAATTGGGATTGGACATATTATTAATAAATTGATGAATTCAATGCCTAGCACATAGAGATGTTAAATAACTGATGATTATTTAAACTGGAGAAATGTTCACCATATTTAGAAAATATTGAAACTTTTTTAAACAATTTCAATCTTTCTGATAAATTTGCTACATTTTTCTTCATTCACCTCGTGTGCTGCTTTATTTTTTTTTTTTTTTTTTTTTTT
>NW_016817363.1:695179-741337 GCF_001698545.2 Rhinopithecus bieti | reverse complement strand
TTTTTTTTTTTTTTTTTTTTTGCATGTTCTCTATTTTTATCTACCTAATTTCCCCATGTTTATCTTTGAACCTGGAGTTACCATCTCACCAATACTATCTGGAAGGGAAAGAGATTATGCCTTAAAAGGAAATCAGTATACTGTTACAAAGAAGTAATTGGTGTTCCAAAAAGAGGCAAGTATTTATCATAGGCCATGTGTTTAGACATTTCTAAAATACTACAAAAACAGGATCTAAGCTTTAGAAAGTCTTTTTCTGATTATGTTGTTTGGATGGCATTCTTTTCTTTTAAAACTATGGATTTAAAACTTTTCTTTTAAAATTATGGATTTTAAGGAAATGTTTGCTTCTTTTTTTTTATTTTTTAAAAGCAAAAGTAAAAGCAAACAATTAACCGAGTAAAGACACAACCTAAGGAATGGAAGAGTATGATACCTGATAAGGGGTTAATATCCAAAATATATAAGGAACTCAAACAACTCAATAGTAAGGAAACAAATAACCCAACTGAAAAATAGGCAAAGGGCCTGAATAGACATATCTCAAAAGAAGATATACAAATGGGCAATGGGTATATGAAAAAATGCTCAACATCACTAATCATCAGAGAAATGCAAATTAAAAACACAGTGAGTATCACCTCACACCTGTCAGAATGGATATTATCATGTAACCATCAATGGAGGAATGGATAATATACATAAACATGATGAAATGTAAGTCATCTTTAAAAAAGAAAATGCTGTTGTTTGTGACAACATGGATAAACCTGGAGGACGTTAAGTGAAATAAGCCAGGTACAGAAAGACAAATACTTGCATGATCTCACTTATATGTGGAATCTAAAAAAGTCAAGCTCATAGAAATGGAGAGTAGAATGGTGATTACCAGAGGCTGGGATGGAAGACCAGGGAGCTGCTGGTCAAGGGGTACAAAATTTCACTTAGACAGGAGGAATAAGTTGAAGAAATACATTGTATATCATGTAAATAAAAATATACTTTATACTTAAAAATTGCTATGAGAGTACACCTTAAGTCTTCTCACTACAAAAATATGTGGAGTAATGCATGCGTTAAAATAGCATGTCGTATATCATAAATATATACAACTTTTACTTGTCAATTAAAATTTAAAAAGCAAAAACAATGTCATGATATATTAACTAAGGGAGAATTTTCAAAAGGCAGAAAATTTCTGAAATTAATTATAAGCAGATTTTTATGTCACGAAGTACATTTTATTATTTGCAGATTTCTCAGGATTCCCTGGGGTATAAACCTAACAGCTTCTCTTTCTACTAGCTTCCATTAATACGTTATCATCCCATCTTTCAGATAGACACATTTTGGGAATTTTTTCCCCATGGCACAAACTAATTATTTGATCTAAATGCAAGGGCTTCCAAATTACATTATGGGAGGTTGAAATTTGAAAATGTTTTTCAAAGATCAGTAAGCTTAGAAGAATTCAGTTTAATTTGAACGAATTTATTCAGACCTTATCCTTGTTTAGTAGTGATACCTCTTTACCTTTTCCTATCCCTCATATTACATAAAAGCTAACACAAGATGACACTGAAAATTCTTAATTCGGTCTCAGTCCACTCTTTGAACCCCTAACTTCTAAACTCCCATCTCTCTTCCCATCACCCCCACCTCCTCCACCCAGGCACATAGTTCTTTCCATACACACTTCACTGTTTGCTGTCTTTTAAATACACTGTGGCTGCCATGCTTTCTGCCTTTGCTCTTACTGTTCATTTAGCCTGCTATAGTCTGCACATGACCCAGAAAAAACTGCTATTTCACCAGCAGAGGCCTTATTTATCCTCTACAGATCAACTGATCTTTTCTGTGTCTCCTTAATACATGAGTATGATTTACCATATTGTAGCATAGTGTTTTTGGGTTTTGTTTGTTTGTTTGCTTTTTGAGACAGAGTCGCACTCTGTTGCCCAGGCTGGAGTGCAGTGGCCTAATCTCGGTTCCCTGCAACTTCTGCCTCCTGGGTTCAAGCAATTCTGCCTCAGGTTCCCAAGTAGCTGGAATTACAGGCGTGTGCCACCACACCTGGCTAATTTTTGTATTTTTGGTAGAGATGGGGTTGCACCATGTTCACTAGGCTGGTTTTGAACTCCTGACCTCAGGTGATCCACCCACCTTGGCCTCCCAAAGTACTGAGATTACAGGTGTAAGCCACTGCACCCAGCCTATTAAAGTTTTTAACTCATGCCTGGCTCCTTTCTAGATGGTAAACTTCTTGAGAGAAGGGAGTATGTCATGTTCATTTTTGTGCTTAAAGTATGTACTGAATAAATGTTTGCTAAAATTGATTAGCCTATGAATGGACTTAAAGAAACTGCATTGTCAGTTGTATACAGAATTTATCCATAACAAAATATAGCAAAAGGGGTTCTTTAAAAATTTGTGTACTAAATTTCCCTCGGCTTACTATCTGATTTCCTTGAGGCCAGGGTGTTTGAGTTTGATGCTTATTTCTATAGTTTCAGTAAGGAAACAAAAGTTTTGTCTTATACACAGCAACAAAATTAAATATAATTTTAAGACAAAAAACATTTTCAAGGCAAAAAAAAAACTACTTGTCAAAGTAGTTTTCAATTATAGTACTTGGAATGAAAACATTGAAGGATTAATACAGAAAGTCTTAGAAGTGTTTACTACTCCATAGTTTTAAAATACTCATCATTGATTATTGTACTTAGTTTGAAACATTTTTTTAATATGTATAGACTTAACCTAGGATCTTGAATTTAGGCAGCAATTAGCCTTTTACATGAATCTGTTTGGAAAGCGTTATAAAATAATAGCACCCTTCCCAAAGAAAGATGTGGTTGCGGTAAAACTGCACTCACTTGTTTAATAATGTTTCTACTGAAACAGGTGCCTTACTTGCTTTGTTCTCCAGAAGCAGCTTTATAGATTTAAGCACTGAGTATACAGTACACAGTGGCACTATTAACAAATCAGAATGAGGCCAAGGGAAAATTCATCTAGGATCCACACACCTAAATGCAGTTAGTAAACAGAGACACCAACTCTCATTAAGCATAATTAAACCTAATATTGACTGTAAACTGTTACTTACCTTAAACTTCTCTATAGAGAGTGTGGAAAGGGATTAACCTAGCAGATTGGGACATTAATTACTACCTCTTTCACATTAGAGTTACCATCAAGAAGGGCTATATTCATAAATAAAACATAGGAGGGATTGAGAGACTGAAAATATGTAAATTTATTTTATAAAAAGGAACGAAAAGTCTAAATTGAAAAAAAATAGTGAGCTGTGAGTGATGCCAGCTCCAGCAAAATGGAGCTCTGGCTAATTACTACAAAAAAATAGGCTTAAATAATTACAGAAATGTACCCTTGCCTTCTGACTGACAGAACCTGTTTCACAAGAGACTCCAGCTCAACTAAGTATACTCTTTTTCATGCATAGCTTCCTCCACTTCCTTAAACTAATATGGAGTTTAAGAGAGGATGAAGAGACTTGGGAGAAATATAATTTTTCCCTTTTTTTCTCAGTCATTAATAGCCTTTTATTTATGAAATTGATTATAATGACTATATAAATGTTTTTTGGCTTGTCAACAAAGAAGGCACAGTGCTGTTTTTTGTTCAGTCAAAATGGTCCACTGACTGGTCTCCTGCTGCTATTTAATAATCTCCTTCTTGGGTGGAATCTAAAAGTATGTTTTGAAGGATAAAAATGTCAGCTAAATTTAAGATCGACTGTTAAACTTTTATATTATACTGCTGCCCCAAGGGGGAATACCAGGATCTAGGAGATAAGAATTTAAAGAGAAAAGCAAAATAATGACAATACAAACTTATCTACCAGCCTTAGAATTTTCTTCAAAATCTATCAGGCTGTCCGTCTCCAGTGAGTATACACTATTATCTTATTACTTGTTTTCTATTTCCTTTCCAATAAGGGACCAGATACTCACATCTGGGTGGGGTTTCTTATTACTTCACCAGGGCGGGGTTCTAATGTTTGGGACCAAATCCCATATACAATCTTGTGTATGGTTGTTGTATTAAACCACAGCTTAGGTATAATATACTAGGCTCTTACCTAGATTTTAGTGCTATCATGCCAAGTATTATCTTTCATGTGCTCATGAGCACCAGAGGAATATAGCAATTGTGCATGTGGAAAAGGGAGCATAGAAAGTAAGCCTGGAGCATGTATTCATTTTTGTAGTGGATGTGGAGTTCAGTTTTAAAATAAAACCCCTAATTTTTCCCTGAATTTAATGCTCATTTCACAATTTATGAGATTAACTTATGCAGCAGAAGTAATTAATGGACAAAAATCTATCCTTCATTTTCCCATTGAACAGAAATTTGCAAACTGGTTGGATGACAGAGGATGAACGAAAACAGTAAGAGTAAGATTACTTTTATCCTCTGTTCTTGTAACAATCGTGACATTACGAAATAACCATAACAATGGCATTCTTATTAATCAGACATATTTATACAGAATTAGTGTTGGCTTCTGCTCTATACTACCTTTAGTTTTACATGAACTTTTATTATCTGTGCATATCAAAAGAGACATGGTGAATGAACAAAGAAACCCTGTTATGAGACAAGTATTATTTGACATTTTGGGAAGCTCTTATTATAGGGTTTCCTCTTAGGCAAGAACAACGGGAAGGTTGTCATTAGTTGCACTATTACAGATACTCTGGATTTTTAAAAACAGAAATGGAGCCCACTTTTTTCCTTGAAGAAGATTCATCAATTAGAACAATTAGAGTGATCTGAGGCTTCCAACCGAGACTTGTCCTCCTAATGTTCTTGTTTTATCATGTGAAACAATGACCTCATAAGGCATCTTTTAAGATAATTGATTTTTCCTTGGATTACAGAGCTAGCTAGCTGTATGGTACCCTTATTTTTTCAAAGATGAATAATTATTTTTAGACTTCTGGAAAATCTCTGATTAAACCAAAATGCAGAAGTCTTGCAAGGTCTACAACCCTACTGCAAACCAGATGCCTTTTATTTTTTGTACTAAAGGAGGATAGTTCTAAGTTCTTTTGAGAGCCTTTTCCTGGGCTTATGACATATTTGACTAGAAATTATGGTTAAAAAAATAAAAGTGTGATGGTGGGTACTACTGAATCTCCTCTTAAAACCACTGGGCCCACACTTTCAGGGATTGACAGTTATCATGTATATATTGTTTTTTTACCTGCAGAAGGACACTCACATTTCTTCAAAGAATTGTTTCTACTCACTATTTCCATTTCTTCACCAATCCATTCAGCAATTCACCTTGTCTGCTTCAGAGACCTCCATCACTTCTCCAAATTAGCTCTCACTGGGACCTCAGTGAGCATTTGACCTTGCTGACCACTCCTTCCTTATTGCAATGCTTTCTTCCCTTATTTTTCATGGCATCATGCTTTCTTGATTTTCTTACTATACTCCTTGTCATTTCCTCACTATGTCCTTTGCAGGCATTTTTTTCTGATATCCAGCTATTAAATGTTGGATCTCCCTAAGACTGATGCATAGCACTTCTGACGATGTCTAGAATTTTGGATATCTTTCTAACCAGAACACATTGAAATGTTTTCAGGGAATGTATTATAATTCTTTTAAGGTTCTTGTTTAGGGATCATGTTTTAAAGGCCATATTTATGTGAACAGTTTTGTATTCTTTATCACTAGTGAAATATAATACTCAACACATCCCCATAGGGGAGCTTATGTGGTACTTTTTGTTTAAATTTGTAAATGTTATAAAATCTTCTTGATGTCTGTATGCTTTAACCTGGGGCAATTATTAATCCTCTGTGTCTCAGTTTCTTAATCTGTAGTACATAGGGAGTCATCCCAGCTCTTTAGGATTCCATGATGCTGTGGTTTGATATTTTACTATTTGAAAAGGATAGTGAAATATAAACATGTACAGTTGACACTTTGAATTCCACAGTCAAAATTTATAAAAGCATTTTCTCATCATTTCCACTTCACATTTTCTTCCTATATCTAACATAGTTTTGTGCTTGTGAAAATATGTATTTCTAATTCCATGTTTACCCGAAATTTATTTGCACAGTTTTTGCTATGAAACTTTCTGAAAAGCCTTTTGAAAATCTGAATAGATTATATATTCTAGTTACTGCATTTGCAGATGCTTATTTAATGCCACAAGAAGCCTAGATAGAGAGACTCAATTCACCAAGTGGGCAAAAGCTTTTTGTGGATCTTCCTGTTTTATACATATTCCCACCGTTTGCCTTTGGTTACAAAGGCTGCTTCTAAACCCCTTTTTTGGGGGAGATTTGGCCACATTGCCAATCTTTCAGTACTTTGTGAAAATGGCCATTTTAAGAACAGGTTAGTTTTTCTGAGCACAGTTTTATTTTGATTGGTACCTGTTTGCTGCTAGTTACTTATTTGCAGCTAGCTGTTTAATTAAGAAAGACTTTTGTATTTGCCATTGTTTTAAATATAGACCCTCTAAATTTGTATGCTTCAAAATATATTTGAGGCATGAGAGTCTCCAAGTGTGTGTGTGTATGTGTGTGTGTATATATAAATATAGATATGTATGTGTGTGTGTGTGGTGTGTGTAGATATATATGTTTTGGTTTTGACCTACAGCAACTACTGTTTGAATTTCCTTACTTGTTACTAGCTGACTGATTCTCTTTGGTATACAGACAAAACAACCAAAACAAAAACCGCATTTGGTGTTGGTGTCCCTTGCAAATTTGTCATCATTTTTCTTATTTACTGACTTTCTCACCTTTCCCAATATCTAATGTCTTTTCTTTCTTCCTTTGGATATTTTTTAACTGAATACTCCAGTGGGCAATCCACCCGGATTTTCCCTCAGACATTCCACTATGTGATCTGCCTTCTCTCATTTAAGCGATCTTTTCATTTTAAAAATGGTATTTTCTCTCATGTTTGTTCATTTTGTCATTTAAAAGTAAAGGAGGATATTCTTCATTCCGATTCTCTTTTCCCTTATGTCAATTTTTTTTTGTTTATTAACGTTTTATTGAGGGAAATGTTTGAAGATAAGCCTTAAGCAACCTGTGTGGTATTCTGTTTTAAAACACTATTTTAAGTGTGTTTAAGGTTAGCTGTTCATCTCTAATTGTCATTATTGCTCATTAGGAGAAGTGAGAAATCACTTCAGTTTTCTTGGGTTTCTGGAAGGAAAGTANCCGATTCTCTTTTCCCTTATGTCAATTTTTTTTTGTTTATTAACGTTTTATTGAGGGAAATGTTTGAAGATAAGCCTTAAGCAACCTGTGTGGTATTCTGTTTTAAAAACACTATTTTAAGTGTGTTTAAGGTTAGCTGTTCATCTCTAATTGTCATTATTGCTCATTAGGAGAAGTGAGAAATCACTTCAGTTTTTCTTGGGTTTCTGGAAGGAAAGTAGTTGAGATATTCAGAGTATTTGTGAATTTTAATTTTTGGTCACCTTAAAACTTGGTTATGCATAGTTTGGTCCCATGCTATCCAGGAATAGGAAAATTTATATGTGAAAAATCTAAGTACAGTGTTATCACTTCTGGGTAATTTACGAATTCTATTTCTCTTTTTTTCCTGATGTCTTCAAAATGCCTATTACAGCTTTCCTTTTTTTTTTTTTTTTTTTTTTTTTTTTTTTTTTTTTTAGACAGAGTCTCACTCTATTGCCCAGGCTGGAGTGCAGTGGTACAATCTCGGCTCATGGCAACTTCCGCCTCCTAGGTTCAAGTGATTCTCCTGCCTCAGCCTCCTGAGTAACTAGAATTACAGGTGTGTGCCACCACCCTGGCTAATTTTTTGTATTTTTAGTAGAGATGGGGTTTCACCATGTTGGCCAGGCTGATCTCGAACTCCAGACCTCAAGTGATCTGCCCACCTTGGCCTCCCAAAGTGCTGGTATTACAGTCATGAGCCACTGCGCCCAGCCCAAAATGTCTATTATTTCAAGCTAAGGAAAGATAACTAACTTTTTTAAATCCATAAGATAAAGATTGTATTCTGCTCTGAGTAAGAAAAACTCACCCACTCCACTGCAAGTGTTAATTTTGTGCTCCAGTAGAAAGTCACCAGCTGATTTTTGTCTTCATTAAAAAATTTTAAATGTTGAACTGTTCCTAGATTTTATGGATGAGGATAGTAGATGGAGCATTATGAACTGTTTATTACTGTCACACAAAGTAAGTTACAGGAAGTAAGAAAAAATATAACAAAATAAATTCTTTAGACGGAAATCATGATTTCTCCTTATTGGATTTTGTCTGCAGAATAGCAGATCCGCCAAAGAGTAAATAATCAACATAAATTGATAGTGAAAATTCCTGAAGTTTTTCCCTGAAAAGGGAGCTTGACAAAGCAAATGCCTTTACAGCTTTAAGGAAAATGTCACTTCTGAAATGCTATGTATTAATAAACACAGATATTTGTGTAGAGACACTCAAATAGAGATGAGTTCATTTTTAGTACAATGTGTGGGGAGTGACATACATGGAATTCCATTAATAGCAATGTATGTTGTGTTCTTTTCATTTCATTTTGCTAATGAATTTAGTATTAGATTGATGGGTGCTAGGAAAGGAAGACTTAATTTGCAGAATAAGTAGCTGGAACAGTGTACACATCCCAGATAAGAGCTATCAAAGCTGACCTCCATTCATCTTGGAGGACAAACTCTAGATACAAAAGGATACTTGGAAACACTTGCTTCTCATCAGATATGAGTTGAACTAGCACCCTTTTGTCTATGGATTCATATTTATCTCTAGACGGTGATAACTCCTCCTAGGTAGCATTTAAAGCATGTGGTTGTCATGATGAAAAAGAAGCACTACTGGAATTCAGTGGATAGGAGAAAGAGATGACGTTAAATCCTGCCATGAATAGCTGAAATTACTTAGAAAAGAGACTTGCCCAGTCACAAAGCCAGTAGTATTTCTGTAGAGAAATGCTATTAGGGCAATAAGATAGATGTTCTTTATGGCAGTGGTTTCCATACATTTTCCTAATAATCCACAGAGATAAATGCATTTAAATCATGACACCGTCTACATGCAGTCATATGATTAAAACAAAATTTCCTAAGACAATATTTACCTTTCCTATGTGTTGCATTTTCCATTCTGTCCTCTAGTATCTCATCCCATCCCATCCTATCTTAGCTTATCCTATCCTATTTTATCTTATCCTAACTTTTCTTTAAAGTCTACAGCCTACTATCTTAATTTCAAGAGCACTGACACTGTGACCTACAGTTTGAGAAAAACTGTTTTAGAGCTCTTTAAATTTCCTGGTGAAGATAGGATAAAAGAGAAAATAACTGAAGAGTTGCCTGCAGTATGATTTGGTTTCCTTATAACCTAAGCAGAGCCCAAAATTTTCATGTGTAACTATTGTCCAAATTTTGTTTTGGAAGAGATGTGGACCTGTATGCCAGCACTCCAGGCATAAAGCCTAACTGCCACCTTTGCCCTCTGTTGCCATGATAATGAGGGAAGTGAGACAGAAAACTCTAGCCCAGCTCACTCACAGAATTTGGATCCAAAAGCTCAAATCTGCCTCTATGTTGCTGGAACAGTGTACATTGTTGCATGTTAGAAACCGTGTGGCATTATGTCAATATGAACAGGGTTCACTGAGATGACAGTGAAACACTTCACTCTTCCTGTCAAAGTGAGTCATACTTAAGATGTTCGATGGTGATTTGGTATATTAGGCCTCTCCCTTCCATGTTGTTGATTGAGGAAAATGCAGAGTCAAGTAGCCTTTTGGTGTAGTGCCCAATTTATCATAGTTTTATAAAGTTAACCAAGATTCTTGGATCCTCAGGATATTTCCAGATATAGCTTGTCAGAATGTTTGTAGAAGCATACTTGCTGATGGGAAGCCTGCCATTATACCTTAATTTTCTTCAGGTCATCCACCTACTTCAAACTGAAGTGATTATACAAATTAAATATAATCTTTGTCTCAGCTAAGGGAGGGAAAGGTTATGTTGAAAAAAGCTTCCCTAGTGATTTCAGTATATCTTCCTAGCTGAAGATTATTATTGGCCTATTTCCAGGATGTCTACCTTGCTGTCTTAGTCTGAGTCATCAGAAGACCTGCAGAACAGGGTTTGGTCACAAAGGGGTGAACTGAATATAGGGGATTTTCTGTTGTCATCTTCCTTGTTTATGGTTTATTGTCTTGAGTATTTGTCTACTAGTTTGACTGAAAAGGCCAGGGTTTAAGTTTGTCCCCTGCTGTTGTTGTGTTGTCCCAGTGACAACTGGAAAATAACTTGAGTAGTGAATTGGAAGTATATTTTGGGGGAACAAGATCATTCCATTCAGCTCCTGCTCCTATGACCTGAGTTTGATTAGCATTTTTTACATACTTTTGTCCATATAGCATGTGTTTATCTTGTTGTTAGAGACCTTGGTATTATTTTCAGTAGTAGAACACATTTAGTACTAAATCTTTAGCATGATGTATGGGTGTTTCAGATCTCTCTATTAATTAAAACCAACACTATTTGGCATCAAACTTTAGATTTAAACAATTACTAGACCTAGTATGTCACAAAATTTGCCTTTTCCTTGTCCATTTTCACTAAAACCCTCTCCTGGTTATTTTCCACTTACATCGCTCTATCTATGAAAAGAGGTCAGTTCTTTAAAAACAAAACAGAATAAAATATACCCCCCACCTCCATTTTTTTTTGTTTGTTTGTTGGTTTAACTTTACCCAGAAGAACTGATTCCCTAGAAAGCCGGAGTCAGAGAGGTGATGGAGTGACAGTTGTTTTTCCTTTTCCTCTTTGGAGCTATCATTTCTATTTGAAGACGATGACTTACCAGTGCCCTAACTTTCCCTTATAGTGAGAAATATCTTGCATGGAAGACATCTCTATGGATGGTTTCAAGGTTAAGTACTCGAGCTAAGATGATGAGAACTTGGCCCACTTGTGTTGGGCAGGGTG
The DNA here is from genome assembly GCF_001698545.2 of Rhinopithecus bieti. NCBI lineage: Eukaryota > Metazoa > Chordata > Mammalia > Primates > Cercopithecidae > Rhinopithecus > Rhinopithecus bieti. The sequence continues at coordinate 730,341 of NW_016817363.1, read as the reverse complement.
AAAAGAAACAGTGTGATTTTTGTCAGTCTTTAGAGAGTGGTTGTTATTAAGTCAGTAAAGCAAGATCAGAAGACTTGCACGATAGTCTTCCGTAGTGCAACTAACAAGTGAATTCAATTCAGTCGTTAGGAATGCTGCAAAACAATGTGGAGAGAAAAAGAAAGACAATTTTGTGTGTGCTCTGTAAACAGAACTCAGGCAACTGTGTTTTGTTTATATTGATCCTCAACCACTTAGTGCATGGATAGATATATCTGACTTTCAGCTAGAGTGTTCAGGTATACAGCTGAAGGTGCAGCTATCCTGTCTCTGTCTACTGCCATTTAGTAACTTGTCTAAGGGTCTCTGGAGCTGGAGTTATCAGAATTCTTTCATAGTTATAGGAGGGCTAATTGTGCTGGTTTACCCTGAGTTGGTGAAGGGCTCAAAGCCTGATCTCCACCTTTCAGGTAACCATAGGGGCAGTAGTGTCCTTCACCTCAGGGTTCACCTGCTCTTTATGGGATAATTGTATGGGATGACACAGAACTTCAGACTTCTACTTGGCAGACAAGAAGGTTCCTTTAGAATTACTATTCACCACTCTGTGGGTAGATGAGTTTTGTCAGCAGCAATGGCAACTGCAAGTGAAGACACCTTTGTTTACCTTTGTTCCTTGGTATCACCTAGGGCAACATGGTATCTACCTAGCTTCATAAGATGTTGTTCTAGCCAGAACTCAATGAAATTTTATGTTCCTCTGATACTTCCCTTGGAAGATGAGTGGCCTCTAACAGTATTTGCAGTTGAGTGCACTTTAGGTGCCCCAAACCTTATCTTAACTTGGAAGAGACCAGTGACAATTCAACTTTCACTTATTCTCAAAGTGTTCTCATTGAAGCATTCTGGCACCGCACTGACACTTAAACTCACACTGCTTAGTCGAATCCTTCTTAAAGTGTGTGTGTAATTAAAATAGAAACAAGAAGGACACATTAAACTTATTTCAGACTCATTACCTGATTTCTTTTAAGGATTAATACATAGTAAAAATGTACATATTTTTATAGCTACCTACCAACCACCTTACTGATTTTACAAGAAAATATTGGTTTTCTGTTTGTTAAATCATTTCACATTATTAAAATGGCCACTTTCTGATTTTTGATTATTTTCCTAAGCAGAAACCACCTACCTTTTATATAACAGTCTAAAGAATTGATTAATGGGGTTTAAAAACAAATATTTAAAGCAAATATTCAACTTAACTGAAGTCAAAACTATTTGGATTACACAAATATTTAAACAAAGTAGCAAGCCTTTTTCATAAAAGTATGAAAACTGCACTTTCACAGTGAGATTAGCAGAAATTCATTTCTGTATAACTTTATTTTCAATTTACATCTTACAAAGATTTGACCTCCCCCATTCTCAGCTTTCTGCTGATACGACTTCTCTCTAGAGAACTAACCATTACTCTTACCAAAACTGTAGTTGGCTATATAAAAAAACCTTACTCATGTTGAGCTAAAAATTTGGTAAGGAATATAATCTCTTAAATGCTATTTAGTTTTTGAATGATCATGTGCTCTTTCTTATGAAGCTAATTTTTTGAGTTCTATGTTTTTACTAATTATTGACTAGTCTATTACTGAGAAAAGGGTGTTGATATCTCCAAATATAATTGTAGATTTTTCCATTTCACCTTTCAGTTCTGTCAGTTTTTATGTCTTCATGTATTTTGAAACTCTGTTGTTAGGGCATACAGATGTAGAATTATTATATATTACTGCCTGATTAACTCTTTAACATTATATGATGCACCTTGTATCACTAGCAGTTTTGTTCACTTTGAGATCTACTTTGTTCAATATTAATATAGCCATTCCAGCTTTATTATAATTAAGAGTTTGCAGCACATATACTTTTCTTCAAACCTATCTTTTTCATTATATTTGAAGTAAATTTGTTGAAAACTGTGTAATTGGGTCATTTAAAAAAATCCATTCTGATAATCTCTGTCTTTAATTGATGTATTTATGCCATTTACATTTAATGTAATTATTGTTACATTTCAATTTATGTCTTTCATTTTATATTTTGATTTGTTTGTTTCTTCTGTTTTCCTTTGTTTTTCATTTTCTGTTTTGTTTTGGGTTATTTGAACATTTTTTAGCATTCAATTCAAATTTATCTATTGTTCTTCTGATGATATTTCTTTGTATAGTTGTTTTAGAGGTTGTTCTAAAGTTGTTCAATATAGATATCTTTTATACTCTTCTTAGAATCAGTATTTTATAGATTTAAATAGAATGTAGAAATATTAAAACCATATAAGTCCTTTTACTCTCCCAGTTTTACATTATTGTTGTGTCATATATTATATCTACATACATTGGAAGCCCTATCAGATAATGTTGTAATTTTGCATTAAATTGTCAAACATGTTTTAAAGAACCCAAGATAATAATCGTTTCTTATATTTACTCATAGGTTTATCACTTTTTTTCCTCTTCCTTCGTTCCTGTTGTTCAATGTTTATATCAATGGCAATGTTGTATAATTTGCCTTCTTTCTGGAGAACTTCCTTTTAGCAAATGTTTTAGAGCGAGTATTTTTATACAGGATATAGAATTCTCTGTGCTGTGTCAGTGCTTTAAAAAAGGGGTGCCATTTCCTTCAAGTTTTCATGGTTTCTGATTAGACTTCCACAGTCATTTGAATCCTGTTTCCCTATAGATAATATGTGATTTTCTCTGAATGCTTTCAAGACAGTTTTCCCTGTCTTCAATCTCCAGCAGTTCTGTTTTAATGTGTCCAGAGACTGATTGTTTTTGTTTTTCTTTCTGTTTGGGGTTTGCTATACTTCTTGACTCTGTGGGTTTATGTATTTCCCAGAATTTGAGAATTTTCTAGCCATTTTTTGTCAAATGCCTTTTCAGAGTTATAATCTTGGTTAATTTTCTGCTGCTATAAAAGAATACCACAAATTGGATAATTGATACAGAACAGACATAATTATTTGACTCACAGTTCTAAAAGCTGAGAAGTCTGAGATCATGACACTAGCATCTGACAAGGGTGATCTCATGATGGAAGACATCATATGGCAAGAAAGCACATGACAGGGAGGAAATTGGGCCGAACTTATTCTTTTTATCAACAACTCACTCCTGTGATAACTAATAAACTCCCACATTAATGACATTAGTCTGTCTTACTCACCTCCTAAAGGTCCTGACCCTCAACACTGTTACAATGGCAATTAAATTTCAACATGAGATTTGGAGAGGGCATTCAACACATAGCATACTCTTTCTTTTCTGCTTCTGTTAATATAATGACATGAATGCTAGACTTCTTGTTATTGTCCCACAGGTTTCTGAGCCACTTTTTTTTTTTCTTTATTGCTCACATTGGATTATTTCAGTTGATCTATCTTAAAGTTTATTGACTAACTTCTGTATTATCTTTATTTTGTTGGAGGCCATCCAGTAATATTTTGTTGTATTTTAAAAATTTTTTATTTTTCAGTTTTAAGCCTGTTTCTCATTGCTTGTTTCAGCATTTTAGAATAGTAAATTTAAAGTTTTGTCAAACAGTTCCAACATCTTTGTCATTTTAGGTTTTATGTCCATTGATTATGTTTTCTCATGTGAGTTGACATGTTCCTAGTTCTTCATGTGCCTGCTGATTTTGGATTATTTCTTAGACATTCTTAATATCATGTTATGAGATTCTGAGTCATATTTAAATTCTGTGGGGAAGGTTGACATTTTTGTTTTAACAGGCAATTGACCTGGTTAGGTTCAGGTTGTAAGATACAAGATTCCTTCTGTGGTTTCAATGTCAGTTTTGTTTACAGTGCTTTTCAGGTCTGTCTTGTGTGTATACCAGTGAACAATCTTGGATGCAGGCATTGGTCTGTCTGTTAATTTCATTCTCAATTTTATTCATATGCTGATTAAAATCAGATCCATGCATGTACAGCTAAAGATGAGCCCAGAATTTTATAACCCTATAAGGTCACTTTCTGCAGTCCCTTTTTCTCTGTACTCTTTCACTAGTATTTTTTAGTTTTCCTGGAGCTCCCCTTTATGTCCTCCAGCCAGCAAGCTGGGGCTTTATTTACCTCATATGCACATTTCTGTGACTATGCCCGTATTTAAAGCTAAGTCGCAGAAAAACAGAGAAAAAAATAAAAGCAATGGAAATTCTTATGGCTGCAACTGTTTTAAAGATAATTTTTAAACAAAGTATTTTAGTGCAGGAAAACATAGTAACAAATTCAGAAATTATAAAAATATAGATAAGTGAATTTTCACAAAGTGAACATATTCATATAAGCAGCACCAGACCAATAAAAAAAAAATGAGCAGACCACAAAGATCCCTTTATCCATCTTTCCAGTCTCTACTTCCTCAGGATAACCACTATCATGACTTCTAATATTAGTTTATTTTTGAGAAATACAGAAATAGAATCATGTGATTATATATTCTTCTGTATATGGCTTCTAATGCTCACATTTCTGAGATTCATTTATATTATGTTACATTTACATGTGCTTGCAGATTTTAAAACTATTTTATTGCTTTATAACATTTCCATGTATTAATATAATCACAATTTTATTATTATTATTTTCTGCTCTTCTACTATAAATGGGCATTTGGCTTATTTCCAGTTTGAAGCCATTATGAATTGTGGTGGTCACATGCATATTCTACTACACGTCTTGTTTTACATATTTAAGCATTCTTATTGGGTGTATGCTGAGGAGTGATGTTGCTGGTATGCTTATGTTCAGCTTTAGTAGATAGTGCCAAATAATTTTCAGTGTTATTGTACCAATTTACATTATCAGTAGCAGCACAGGAATGCCCTCCCCTCCACTTGATTCATGATTTCAGTTTCCACAGTTTCAGTTATCCATATTCAGCTGCAGCCCAAATTTTATCATCCCATATCATCACAAGAAGGGCTCACCCTTAAGTACAAAAAGATGTTTTGAGAGGGAAATAGAGAGAGAAGAGAAGGGAGGAGACCACATTCATATAACGAGTATAGTGCTATAATTGTTCTATTTTATGATTATGTTGTTAATCTCATACTGTTCCTAATTTATACATTAAATCTTAGCATAAGTATTTATGTATAGGAAAAAAAACATAGTATATGTAGGATTGGGTGCTATTTGTAGTTTCAGGCATCCACTAAGGGATTTGGAGTGTATTCCCCATGGATAAAGGGGGACTACCGTATAAGAGAGGTCCTATTCTACTTGTTGAAAACACTTAGTATTATCTGTCTTTATTCATTTTAGCTTTTCAGGCATGTGTGACATGGTAGCCTGTGGTGGCTTTGGTTTGCATTTCTCTAATGATTAGTGAAATTAAGCATCTTCTCATATGTTTATTTTCCACTTGGGTATCCTCTTTTGTGATTTGCATGTTGAAAGGTATTGCCCATTCTCCAGCTGGGTTTGTTAACTGTTTTTATTATTAAGTTATTGGGATTTCATTTTATATTCTGATACATACTTCTTTGTCAGATATACTTATTACAGATATCTACTTTTATTCTGAGGCTTATGTTTTTACTCTCTTATAATTGTCTTTTTTTCTTTTTTCAGACAGAGTTTTACTCTGTTGCCCAGGCTGGAGTGCAGTGGTGCGATCTTGGCTCACTGAAACCTTTGCCTCCTGGGTTCGAGTGATTCTCCTGCCTCAGCTTCCTGAGTCGCTGGGATTACAGGCGCCCACCACCATGCCCAGCTAATTTTTGTATTTTTAGTAGAGATGGGGTTTTATCATGTTGGCCAGGCTGGTCTCAAACTCCCGACCTCAGGTGATCTGGCCACCTTGGCCTCCCAAAGTGCTGGGATTACAAGCATGAGCCACCACGCCTGGACTTATAGTTGTCTTTTGGTAACAAAAGTTTTCTATTTTAATGTACTTCAATGATCAATTTCTTCTTTTGGAGTTAGTGTTTTATATCCTGTTTAAAACCAAAACAAAAAAATGCAAAAGCCTTTGCCTACAATATCATAAAGACATTTTCCTTTGTTATATTCTAGAATCTTTATTGTTTGCCATTAAAATTTAGGTCTGCATTTTACCTGAAATTCATTTTTTTGTGTTAAGTGTGAGATGGGGACAAGGATGGACAGGATTCATTTTTTCTTTTAAAAAATTGATCAAGTGCCATTTGTTGAAAAGGTTGTCCTTTCCCTGAGTACGTCAGCAATAACTTTATTATAAATGTAGTGCCTACATATTCATGGATATATTTCTGGACTCTTATTCCATGAATCTGTTTATTTACTCTTGCATCAATGATGCATGACTGAATAGTGAACATTTAGAAGAAATCTTAATATCTGGTAGTGTAAATCTTTTAGCTATGCTCATCTTTTAGATTCTTTTAGTTAGTCTTGTTCCTTTTATTTCCATAAAAATGTTAGAATCTGCTTGTTAATCTCTACAAAATGTAATTTGCTAGGATTTTGATTGAGATGGTATTTTGGGAATACTGATATCTAATCTATAAATGCATTATAATTCCCACTTATTTTATTCTTCTTTAATTTCTTCAGTAATATTTTATAGTTTTCTGCATAGTGGACTTGCATATTTTTTGTTAGGTTCATTTCTACAATTAGATTTTTTAATGCTCTTGCAGTTGGTATCATTTTAAGTTTTATTTTCTAAATGTGTATTGCGTATTATTACTATATAGGAAAACAATTCATATCTATCTACCTACCTACCTACTTATCTTTCTATGACACACACACACACACACACACACAGAGTGGGGGGAGAGAGAGAGAGAGAGAGAGAGAGAGAGAGAGAGAGAGATTCACCTATTCACCTTGGCCAGGAAACTTGCTAAATTTACTTATTAATTATATTAGACTTTGTGGGTTCTTTTGAATTTTTTATAACACAGTCATGTTTTCTGTGAATAACTACAGTTTTATTTCTACCTTTTCATTGAAAAATATTTAACTTACAAATATTTTTGACTTGTTGCACTAGCTAGGACCACTGTGTGCACAGCTAGGACCACTAGTGTAACATTTGTTCTAGATTTGCGTTTTGCTTTTTTGAAAATTGTAAATTTCCTTTATCCACTAGAGAACTTCTCTTCAACTCGTGAGTTTGCTGAGTTGATCTTGTTGTTTTATATATGTGTTTCTGTGTTGTCTATTTTGTGTTGTTTTTTAAATCACAAGGAATATTCACATACATTTCTGGATCTATTGAGATCATAGGATTTTTGTTATCTTAACATGTTTACCTGGTAAATTTAATTAATTTATTTTTGAATGTTAATCCACCCTTGCATTCTTAGAATAAACCCTACTTGATGTTATATTATCCTTTTCATAGAGAATTTGATTTTCTTAATATTTTCTTTAAGATATTTCTATTTGCATTCAAAAGAGAGATTAGCCTGTAATTTTACCTTCTCTTAATGTTCTTTTCAGGTTTTCTTTGCATAGTTATATTATTCTCATAAAATGAGTTGGGAAGTATTCCCTCTATTTCTACCCTTGGAAGAGTTGTACATGATTGTTGCAATTTTTTTTCATCAAATTTTTGAAATAATTTACTGTGAAACTATTTGACTCAAAGTTTTGTGGAAAGATTTTTTTAGTTTATCTTTTATTTGTGTAAAGTTATGGTGTACAATTGTAATTTTGTTACATAGATATATGGCATAGTGGTGAATTCAGAACTTTCAGTGATTCATAATCTGAATAACACACATAGTACCCATTAAATAATTTCTCATATCCAGCCCCTTCCTCCTCACCCTTTCCAGTCTCCACTGTTTATCATTCCACTCTCTATGTCAGTGTGCACACATTAGGTAGCTCCCACTTATAAGTGAGAACATAGGACATTTGTCTCTCTGTTTTTGAGTTATTTCACTTATAATAATGGCCTCCACTTCTATTCTTATTGCTGCAAAAGACGTGATTCCATTCTTTTTTATGGCTGGATAGTATTCTATTGCATACATATTTCACATTTTTAATCCAATCATCCATTGATGGACATTTAAGTTGATTCCATATCTTTGCTATTGTGACTAGATCTATGATAAACATATGAGTATAGGTATATTTTTGGTATAATAATTTCTTTTGGGGGGTAGATACCAAATGGTGGGATTGTTGGATTAAATAGTAGATCTATTTTTGGTTCTTTTAGAAATCTCCATATTGTTTTCCATAGTGACTGTAGTAATTTACATTCCCACCAACAGTGTATAAACATTTCCTTTTCTGCAGTTCTTTGACAAGATCTGCTATTTTTGGTCTTTTTAAGTAATAGCTGTTCTGACTAGTCTAAGATGATCTTTCATCGTGATTTTAATTTGCATTTCTTTGATTAGTGATGTTGAGCCTTTTTTCACATGTTTCTTGGCCATTTGTCTGACTTCTTTTGAAAAATGGCTATTCATGTCTTTTGCCCACATTTTGATAGGATTATTTGTTTTGTTGTTGTTGTTGAGTTGTTTGAGTTCCTTGTAAGTTCTAGATATTAGTCCTCTATCTGACTGATAGTCTGTACATATTTTCTCCCATTCTGCAGGTCGTCTGTTCACTCTTGATTATTTCTATTTCTGGGCAGAAGCTTTTTAGTTTAATTAAGTACCATTTGTCTGTTTTTGTTTTGGTTTTCTTGTGCTTTTGGGGTCTTACTAATGAATTCGTTCTCTAGACCAGTGTCCAGAAGAGTTTTCCAAATCAAATATTCATGTCTTTTAAAAGATGTAGTACTATGAGGGATTTCCATTTCTTCTTGTGTTCATTTTGGTAATATGTGTTTTTCAAGGGATTTATATGTTTCATCAAATTTTTCAAGTTTATTGATGTAAGTAAACTTGTTCACCAGATCTTATTGTCTTTGTACTATGTCTATAGCATCTGTAAGAATACTCTATTTTTTCATTCCTGTTAAGGTTATTTGTCCTTTTGCATCTTTAAAATTTGTGTTTCTAGAGGACTACTACTTATATTTGTCTTTCTTTACAAAAGACACCATTTTGACTTTTATCAAGTTAATCTATTGCTTTGTTTGAAAGTATTTGATGTATTTTATAATCATTTGTTATTAATTTTGAGCTTAATTCAATTATGGTCAGATAAGATATTCTATATTATATAAATACTTTGAAATTTATTGAGGCTTGCTATATGACTCAGTTTAAGGATACTTTTGGTACACGTTCTATGTGCACGTGCAAATATGTGTATTTTGTAGCTGTTGGGTGCATGATTCTGTACATATAAATTAGATCAAATTTGCTAAATCTTGGTGTTCAAAACCTTTATCTACCAATTTTTACCAAGTTCTATCATTTACTGAGAGAAATATGTCAAAAATTTCTAACATGATTGTATATTTGTTTATTTCACCTTTTAGTTTGGTCAATTTTTACATTTTAAGCTTATGTTGTTGGTTTGTACAAATTTGGAACTGTGATATCTTCCTACTATATTAACTAGTATTATGTAATGCTCTTCTTGTACTATTTCTTTTCATTCTATTTAGACTGATACTATAATGTATAGTAATATTAGCCTTCTTTTGGTTGGTGTTTGGTAAATTTTTTTTAGTACTTTTCCTTTCACATTTTCTGTATACTTATTTTTAAGGTATGTGTCCTACAAATAGCATATTATTAATGGTGATTTTTAATTCAAAGTCCAACATTGTCTTTCAATGCAACTTTTAAATTTACATTAACTGCACTTGCTAATATTGTTTTTTAAATTCTATCATCTTACTGTACTTTCTATTTTTTCTACCACTTTTATGTTTCCCATTTCTTCTCTCTTAACTTCTTTTATTAATCAACCTTTTATTTCATTTCCCCTCTTTTAACTTGCTAATTATATATTTTAATTTTCTTAGTGGTTACCCTAATGAGCTCTTCTGTAACTTACACCTTTTATCTCTTTTCGATGAAGAATTTTATTTGTCCCTCTCTCATTTTTTGTCTTATCATTGTCCTGAATTATAATTCTTCAAGTGCTCTAATTCCTAAAACATTATTTTTATTATTTTTCTATATTTGTACACATACTAACCTTGTCTGTGTACTTTATTTTGCATTTCTATATCATTGAGATGCTTTTCCTTTTACTTGAAAGATGCCTATTAGTGTTCTTTTGTAGTATGAATCTTTCAGTGAAATATTTCCGCAGTTTTGTTTTCTGAAAATATTTTATTTTGACTTTTTAAAAGAATACTTTCATTGGTTAGAGAATTCTAGGTTGGTATTTACTTTTTTGTGTACATAATGTGTTTTGCTTTATTTTTATTTTACTTTTGATTGACAAGTAATTATACATATTCATAAGGTACAATGTGATGTTCAATATATGTTTGCATTGTAGAATTAATAAATCAAGCTAATTAACATTCATCACCTCAAATACTTATGTTTTTATGGTAAGAACATTTAAAGTATACTTTCAGCAGTTTTAAAGTATATAATACACTATTATAAATTATAGTGATCATGCTGTGCAATAGATCTCTAAAACTTATTCTTCTTGTCTAGCTGAAACTTTGTGCTTTTTGAATAACATATCCCCTTTCTTCATCATCATCCAACACTCAGCCTCTAGTAGCCACCATTTTGCTCTCTGTATCTGTGGCCTTTTTGGATTTCACACTTAAGTGAGATCATGCAGTATTTGTCTTTCTGTGTCTGGCTTATTTCACATAACATATTATCTTTCAGGTCCACATATGTTGTTGTAAATGACAGGATTTCTTTATTTTCTAAGGCTGAATATTATTCTGTTGTGTGTATTTAACACATTTTCTTTATCTATTTGTGTGTTGATGCCACTTAGGTTGCTTCCGTATCTTAGATATTGTGAATAATGCTATGATGAATTTGGGAGAACAGATATCTCTTCAACATACTCATGTCAGTTCCTTAGGATATATATCCTGAAGTCAAATTACTGGATCATATGGTAATTATATTTGTAGTTTTTGAAGAGTCTTCATATTGTTTTTCATAATGGCTGTAACAAATTTGTATTCCTACCAACAATGTATGAGAGTTTAATTTTCTCCAAATTCTTGCCAACCCTTGCTATCTTTTAACTTTTTGAAGGTAGCCTAACAGGTGCGAGGTGATCTCATTGTGGTTCTGATTTGCTTTTCCTTAATGATTAGTAATGTTGAGCATTTTTTCATATATCTGTTGGCCATTTTTATGTCTTCTTCTGAGAAATGTCTATTCAGATCTTTTACTCATTTTTTAATCAGGTTATTTAGTTTTTTGTTGTTGTTTGGTTGTCTTAGGTTGATAGTTACTTTTTAAAAGCATTTTAAAGATATCATGACTTTGTTCTCTGGCTTCAGTTGTTTTTCATGAGCAATCAGTTATCCAACTTACTAATCCTTACAAAGTAATGCATTTTATTTTCTGGCTATTTTGAGATTGCCTTTTGATTATTGTTTATTTTAAATAGTTTTACAAACAGGCTTTTTTTTTTTTTTTTTTTTTTTTTTTTGGAGTTGGTTTCTTTGTGTTTATCCTGCTTGGGGTTCGTAGACATCCTTGAATTTGTGGCTTGATGCTTTTGCCAGTTTTGGAATATTCTTGGCCATTATTGCTTTGAATTTTGTTTCTGCGTATTCTCCTTACCCTTTCCTTCTGGGACTAGAGATATTTGTATGTTAAACATTTTTAACCTGTTCCTATATATCTCTACTGCTTCTTCTTTTGTTATCATCCTTATTTCTCTCTTTGTTTTATTCTGGATATTTTCTATTAACCTACTTTCAGGTTCACAAATCGGATCTTCTGTTGTGTCTAACTGGCTGTGATTGAGTTATTAATTTTGTTTTATTGTTAGTTCTAGAATAATCTTTGGGTTTTTAATATAAATCCCAGTTCTCTGATTATTCTCACTCTTTTTCCTCTACCACTGAAACCATATTTATCACTGTTTTCTTTTAAAAGACTGTATCTGATAATTCTTTAATCTGTATCATTTTGAATTTATGTTTTGTCTATTATTTTTTCTCTGTTTGGTTCTTTGATCCTAATTCCTAGCGTGTTTGATGATTTTACATATTAAAATTTAGAGTGTTTTGTATGGTATTGTATGTTTCCATGGAGATTTAATTTTCTCCTCACAGATTTTTAGAATAAAGGTAATTTACCTTAATCTAATCAGGGATTAAGACAATTTGAAGTTGGATTTCCATCTTTGTGATGGCTACTCTAGTTATGGTTTTCCCTTAGTTTTATAAATAGTCATTTAGAGGTTCAAATAAAATTCTGGGGTGCTTTTCAAGTTGTCACTAAAATCCAGTTTTTTGCTTCATTGGTATAAGACTACTGAATATTCTTTTTAATATCCTAGTATTCAGGTTGCTGTTTTCTGCTTGTTTGTCTTTTGATTTTCTCACTCCAAGAAAGAGGAACTGGAAATATTTTAGGGGTTAAAAGTGGAAAAAGAATACAGGCCTCACCTCATTGCATTTACATTTTTTTCAGGATCTCGATTCCTCATGTCTTGGCTGTGTTGACAGCTCCAAAGTGTAATTTGTGCCCTCCTCTCTTTACAAGACTTCTTAATGTTCTAATCTGGAGCTTTGTACACTATCTCGCATCCTGTTCTACTTAGAAAACAGCAACTGCCTTGAATTTGAAAAGTAGTAAACAACATAGAGCTTACTTTAATGCGTTTACTTCCTTTATGGACTACTGAGTTTTAAGTTGAAATTACTTTGGTTGGTGCCTGGTGCCTTCAAACAGTTTTTAAAATAATTTCATTTTATTCAGCTCTAATAGTTTTCTCAATGAGAGGGGTGATTTGATATAAGCTACTCTATCATAATAGAACTGGAGTTCTTCTTATGATGCTAATTTGATTGACATGATATTTGAGGGAGGGTGGTAGTTAACCACTATGTTTCTTTACAAAGTAACTTCTGCAGACATACCTCTTTTTCCATATGTATTTTATATTCCCCTCTATATGAATTTCTTACAAATATTTGAATGTATATATTATTCTTTCAGTATTTAAGTGTACAAAAAGAAGTTTATTTGCCTTATATAAATTGATTAATCTCTATTTGAATGCTTATAGTAATTTCCCTAGCTAAAACTATACTGTTCTGATATTGAGAAATCACCAAAAATAACATTATTTATAAAAGAAAGTTGGTTATCCCTGGTACAAAGGAAATTTTCTAATTTAGGTAATTACATGCATTCTGAGAATCCAAATAATAATGATAGACTAGGAGGCTATAACTAAATTATTTATTAAACTGTGACTAATGCTTAACTGTGTCATAATGGTGCTAGGTTCCTTTCACAATAGGTAAAGGAATTTATAAGGGAAAGTCAGTATCATTTAAAAACTGATTTATGTATATCTTGTGATAGTAGTGAATAACTAGGCATAGACAGTACTTTTGTACATGGGATATAAACAGTTTTCAAAGTTATTTTGATTTGTTAATTTTTTTCCTGAAATATTGTCACCTCCCTGGGTAATGTGATAAACCGTGCATAATGTAATATTTGGTTAGCAAAACAATCATCAGCAGATAAATATCAGTGTTTGTCTTAGGAGATGCAATACTGGGAACCTGGTTAAAATGAAACAGTTTTAATAAAACTTGAACAGTGTGGACCTGGATAAGCACACCTATTTGGACAACGTGGAGATTTATTTATTGTTACTAATAATCTATTATATTTTACAGTGGTGATAGTATCAAAAGTTAAACACTTTCTGAAACAACAAATGAAAAATAAAACTACCAATTTATTATTCCAGAAGCTATAGTCTTTAGGTACCTTTTGACTTACATTCACTTTGCCCTGCTCATCAGAGACATATCTTTCTTTCTGACATCTCAGTTGTTTATCACATGCCTGCTTACCAGTTGCCTGTTATGGTTGATGAAAATTTATGGTTCTAAGTGTGTTTTTACAGAATTTGGGAAAACATTGCAAATCATGAATTCTATTGATTTGAAAGGATTTTAAAAACCTGAAGTAGGAGTCTAACTCCAGTTAAATGTTATCGTCAGGTCAGTCTCTTCTTTGTACTCTAATTTTCTCTTTCACAAAATGAGACTTGTAAAACATTTGTTAGTTACTCAAAGTCATTATAAGAACCAAATGAAGAGATGTATGTGAAAATCTTTTCCCAAAGTAAAAACTGTTATGTAAATGTAGCAGATTATTATTGTTATCCCTGTCATTATTAGTGCTGATGATAGCAGATGACTTTAGCACTGCACAGATGCATAAAACAGTTTCGACGAAACTTTTCTCTAGTTTGCCAGGTGATAAATATGAGATATGCCCTCCTATCTGTAACTTACTGACATCCTTTGTATTTTTATTTTTTTTATTTTACTTCTTTTTAAAAATGACACCAAATTCACTCTATGGATTTTAGGAGATCAATTTGGTAATAGGCTTGGATTAATTCCTTCATCAGTAACAATGAGTTATAAATTCAGTGAATTTAACAAACTGGGAAAGGATTCCATCTTATTAAGAAAAGGTCCCCTAAGGTCCCTGAATGCATTTCATTCATTGTTGAGTAGAGGAGCAATAGGCTCCTTTGGAACAAACTTACTGAATAACAAAGAGGAAGTGGTTTATCCTTGAACCATTATGAAATTCAGGCAATGGATGATATTTACCCAAGGCCAATATCGTAACATAAACAGAAAATACTAACTCCTTTAAAGCAATGTGCATTATTTTAATTCATGTAATCATTAAATTAATTACTTAAAGATCACAGATCATTTATTGATGGATTTTAAAGGAAAATAAATATGCATAAGCTGAATAAGAAGATTAAGAAGATAGGTATGCATTACATCAGAATGTCCTTCAAATAGACCTGGAAAACACATTTGTCTAATTAGGGTGCATGACAGCAGTCTATGAAACTAGTTCTTTTAAGCAAATAGAGGTTTACCCCGAGAGGGTTTGGCAGACTATAGTAGGACTCAGGATACTTTCCAAAAAAAAAAAAAAATCAGAAATGAATGAATAACTCCTCCTTTCTTAGTTTATATGAATTAATCAAATTGCAATTACATTGTCACTAATGTGCATAGTGAAGAGAGTCTGAAAAGGCAATGAAATGCACTGTATTTAATGGACAGGTATCTTTAGGATATGGGACATATGGGCTTAAATTATGCACTTTCTATAAACAATTCTAGAATAGAGGGCCAAAACATACCCTTTCCTATTTTACACTGTGACCTTTGATTTGCTTGCACAGTACCTGGCAAATGGTTACTCTCAAACTGTTCAATCGCCTGTTGAAAAATGAATACACTAATGAACACACATACCTACATATACAGAAGATACTCCTTATAATGACGGTGAAACACCTATACTGAATAGTCATAGAAGAGCATATGAAACATCAGTTTTCATTTAGAAACCCAATACAACAATTAAAATAAAACCATTCCTTTTTCCTTTCCCATCTTTGGCTTTGTTCAGTGTTATGTTGGAGCCATGAAGCTGTTTTCCAGAATTTGTTTTTAGAGACTGGGTCTTGGTGTGTCACCCAGTCTGGAGTGCAGTGGCATGATAATCACTCACTATGGCCTTGAACTCCTGGGCTCATCAAGTAATCCTCCTGCCTGGGCCTCCCAAAGTGATGGTATTGTAAGAGTGAGCCACCACACCTAGTACCATAATTATTAAGACAGTATTCTTCAGATTTTTAAAAAATTATTATTATACTTTAAGTTCTTTGTTTTCTCTTCTATAGCTTCGTATTTCCCTGCTTACTTCGACTCTAAATCATTTTAACTATTTTGCTTTTTCACCTTTTTATTTTGAATGCTTCCTTCCCTCAGCTAATGGTCATACATTTTAATAAAGAAAATTTGGAAAATTCAAAATGCAAAGAAAACTTCCTATTACTACCATATTGGTTTACTTTCTGCCAGTCTTAAAATATGTATCTTTTCAAAGCCTTGAATTTTAAAAGTTATACCATATTTTATCTCTATTTTCAATTTTACTTAAAATATAAGTATTTTTCCATTGTAATAACCACAGCATTTTTGGTAAAGTAGACATACTATAGCTACTTAACCAATCCTTATGCTTGGACATTTAAATTGTTTCTACCTTTCAATTATGTTTTAAAAGACTGTGATGAGCATCTTTGTTGATAAAGCTTTTTATCATTATTATTTTGGTATTTAGATTGCTTCCTTGAGATAGATTCCTAGAACTGGAATAAAGTCATATGTAGTGGTCATGCAGGTGTCTTTCTCAGCTCTGTTTTCAAGAGGAGCTTTTGTAGAGAGCATAATTGACAGCCTACAGCTGCTATACCTGTGGATCCACCACAACATTCACACCGAAACCATCCTTCTTTGGAGCTGCTTCCACCCAGTGACTGAACGTGTCAGGAATACCAGATCCAGGACATTTCTGCCCAACACTAGATTCTTCTAATGGGTAACTCTGGTTCAGGGACTCCCTACCAACCTAGCTGAAACTTTTTTTTTTTGTATTGTTTAAGGAATAATGAGAAAAAAAAAAAGTCTGTACATATTCAATACAGATGCAACTTTTTTTCTAGAATATATTTTTTTATTATACTTTAAGTTCTGGGATATGTGTGCAGAACATGCAGGTTTGTTACATAGGTATACACGTGCCATGGTGGTTTGCCACACGCATCAACCTGTCATCTACATTAGGTATTTCTCCTAATGCTATCCCTCCCATACCCCCACCACCACCAAACAGGCCCCAGGGTGTGATGTTCCCCTCCCTGTGTCCATGTGTTCTCATTGTTCAACTCCCACTTATAAGTGAGAACATGCATTGTTTGGTTTTCTGTTCCTGTGTTAGTTCACTGAGAATGATAGTTTCCAGCTTCATCCATGTCCCTGCAAAGGAGATGAACTCATCCTTTTTATGGCTGCATAGTATTCTATGGTGTATATGTGCCACATTTTGTTTATCAAGTCTATCATTGATGGGCATTAAAGACTTAAACGTAAGACCTAAAACCATAAAAACCCTAGAAGAAAACCTAGGCAATACCATTCAGGACATAAGTATGGGCAAAGACTTCATGACTAAAACACCAAAAGCGATGGCAACAAAAGCCAAAATGACAAATGGGATCTAATTAAACTAAAGAGTTTCTGCACAGCAAAAGAAACGGTCATCAGAGTGAACAGACAACCTACAGAATGGGAAAAAATTTTGCAATCTATCCATCTGACGAAGGGCTAATATCCAGAATCTATACAGAACTTTAAACAAATTTTTTATTTTATTTAATTTTTAATTTTAATTTTAATTTTTTTTTTTTTGAGACGGAGTCTCACTCTGTGCCCAGGCTGGAGTGCAGTGGCACATTCTCGGCTCACTGCAAGCTCCGCCTCCCAGGTTCGTGCCATTCTCCTATCTATTAAAATTTATTCGTTTTACTAATTTATTCATTCATTAAAAAACTTCACTTATAATTAATAGTTATAATACTTTTTTGTGGCATTTTTGACAGTGTATTTGAATGAGGGTCTCATTCAATACTTACGTACCAGTTTTTTGAGTAAAGTATGTATGTGGAAGAAATATAATGACTGTTCATTTACTCAGGCTAAACTAAAATCATAGATGGTATTTATGATTTGCCAGCAGCAGTAGTGGTAGAATCCACCATCTCCTGACTCTCAGAAAAGACAAATAGTTTTAACATTTCTGTGATTATATTGCATATGTGTGTGTGCACATGCATGTGTGCATGCATCAGTGTGAGTGTGTATGAGTTTGTGTATGAGTTTGCAGTGTTTTTCGGATGAGAGGTAAAGCTTAAAATACCTTAAGTTGTATTTTATTAATTTCTTTTAACAATTTTGTTTTTTCTTTTGTTTTTCCTCCACTGTCGTTTTTCCACCTTTATTTCCAAGGTGTCCCTTATCATCTGATTCCTATCAGGTAGTTAAATTATGCAGGTGCCAATCTCTGTGTCCCCAAACACACATAGCTAATCAAGAATAAAGTCATTTATTGTAAATTTACCTCTAGAATGAGCCCTCCTTTCTCTGATTTTGAGGATGGATAGATGCTCATTATGATCTGGTAGACAATTATAACATGCACATTTAGAGTGTAGGTGGATAGAAGAGTACTCTGCGTTAGGTGTTAAGACTTTTATTTTACTCATTTAAAGACAAAGATTTAAATGTGCTTGTTTAAATTCAACAAGCCCTTAGAGCCATGAGGCCTTGGGGGTAAGAGGTGCTTAAAACCAAATAGCACAGGAGCTGAAGAAGTAATTATATACCAGATTGAAGATGGAGCTGAACAAAGACTGAGCTGATCTGGGAACAGGGGATGGCAAACTGAATTATGTCCCAGGTATCTACAGTCCGAGAAAGCAGACTGGAAAACATGCTGCTTCAAACATTTTACCAAAGTTTACAAAAGGCAATAATTTTCAGATGGTTTACTAATCTTATTTACCCTTCTTTTCTGCATTTTTGCTTTAACATAATTTTTTTAAAAAAGAAAATTTTAATTGGAAGGATGTTTTGAGTCAAGAATATAACACTTCATAATGTAACATGTATTCCGGATTCAAGGTGGCAGGAAATAAAAAATAATTGGAGTGGAATTTCAATGTCTTTATTTCCCTGAAGACCAGCCTTTAAGAGCTTCCTCAAGTGTGTCTCCTCTTCCTAAAGGTAACGTGGTGGGGAAGGGAGAAGGTAGGAATTACTTTGACAAGATTTTAGTTATTCTAAATCAGTGTGATTAATTTTATCTTAAAGACTTAAAATGTCCCACATTCCCTAGTTGCCAAGAACATGGTAGGGAGGAGACAAAGTATACGTTCTTTGTTTCAAAGTCTTTCGCAGAGAGTCTGGTCTTTAAGAACAAATTCTAGGACTATGTAGTAGGGCTTAGAAATTACCATGACCCAAATTGATTTTTTCATTTCTCTTAAAGTTGATGGCTCATTTTTTGATGAAAGTAGAAACCATATCTATAAAAACTAATTTTTATAGGCATATCAAATCTGACCATAAAACTGAAAGCTGTTTTACATTTCTACAAACATATTATTAAATAAGCTCACTGTGAGTATACAAGTACTATATGCATTTTGCCTATGAAAATCTTTTAAAACTGAAGAAATTTTGAAACTTTGGTGATGACAATTAACAATTATATGTTAAAAGCCAATATGGAAGCCTATTTTGTCATAACATTGTAACAAGGCAACAAGTTTTAACTGAACAATGGATTTCTGAGCTTCTAAGCAAATATATTTTGACCTGTTATTTTTCACTATATGCAAATTTAGAAGAGACTCAGTTTATCATGACCTGTATGATACCTCTTAGAATGTTAAAAAGAAAAAAAGAGGATAGAAAGAGGAAGGGCCACAGTACACATAAATCTTGCCTGCAGCTTCCATTAAAGTTACTCCGGAAAGTAACTTAAGGAAAAGAGATGATTGATTTATTTATTCAAATTTGGTGCTATTTGTTAATCCCCAAGTATGTTCTAGGCATAGATACTATGGTTAAAAAATATATAAGGCAAATACCTGATTTGGAGGAGCTTATTTTCAGTGGGAGGCAAAGGAGGAGGAAAAGGATATCAGAAAAGGAATGAGCAATTTCAGAAAACAGCAAAGTGCTGTGGCAGAGGTAAGCATAGATTTGAGGAATCGTGGGCAGCAAAGTAAAGAAGGCTTTCCTGAAGAGGTCGCAGCTAAGTTGAGATCTAAAAGATGAAGAGGACTCTGCCAGGGAAGAGTCTAGAAATGGGAAAGTTGGGAAAGGGTACATTTTAGGCAGTAGGAACAGTGCTTGGTGCAAAGACCCATAGGTGTAGGATTTCAACAGATCAATAACTCGATGAGATTCATGCATTAGGGACATAAGAAAGACAGAAAAGGCAAGTATATAAGGGGTTNCCCAAGTATGTTCTAGGCATAGATACTATGGTTAAAAAATATATAAGGCAAATACCTGATTTGGAGGAGCTTATTTTCAGTGGGAGGCAAAGGAGGAGGAAAAGGATATCAGAAAAAGGAATGAGCAATTTCAGAAAACAGCAAAGTGCTGTGGCAGAGGTAAGCATAGATTTGAGGAATCGTGGGCAGCAAAGTAAAGAAGGCTTTCCTGAAGAGGTCGCAGCTAAGTTGAGATCTAAAAGATGAAGAGGACTCTGCCAGGGAAGAGTCTAGAAATGGGAAAGTTGGGAAAGGGTACATTTTAGGCAGTAGGAACAGTGCTTGGTGCAAAGACCCATAGGTGTAGGATTTCAACAGATCAATAACTCGATGAGATTCATGCATTAGGGACATAAGAAAGACAGAAAAAGGCAAGTATATAAGGGGTTCTTGTATTCTAAGGTGGGGTGTTCCAGAGATGGAGAGGTGCCAGATTAATGCTGCATTTACCTTGACCCTTTCCTGTGCTATTAGTAGGGAAGGAAGGAAGGATGGTTATGAATGCAGTGCAAGTCAGGTAGCCAAAAAATTGATCTGATGATCTTTATTTTCTCATTGGGATAGAGAGCAGATTGCTTTGCTGATACTGAAGGGGACGGGTTAGGTGGAATAGGAGATTTAATAAAAGTGGGAAAATTTGAAATAGATGTAAAATATGCTAAAGTAAACAGATAATTAGGGAAACATGGAAGGATTATTAAGCAACATTTGGGGCCCAGCTAAGCTTAGAAGCTATAGATATGTAGTGGTTATAATCTGTGAGTGTATGTGACCCAGTTTAGCTGCTGCATTTCTAGCAATGGGGAAAGCAGATAGCTGGACTGCTCTAGGCCTGGGTTTTCACCTATGTTGATGCTCTTCCTGTTTCCTTCCACCACTCACCTCTTGTCACAGAAGACTGCTTATTGCTGATACTGTGACTGTCTGGCTGAAGGCATTTTTTGTGTGTGGCTGCTGAGCAGGTTTGGCTCACAGTGTTGGACAGGCTTTAAGTACCAAATAGTAACTGTCACTAGAAGAAGACTTAAGCAAATAACTGTTAGCAAGTTAGTGGATTACACTAGCATCCTTGCCCTTCACATAGAATAACTGTGAAGCATGTTCTATACTGTTTTCCAAAGTATCCCAGTAGGACTAAACTCATTTCCCATAGCAGTAACTTGCTTAGTAATTGCACCCTTTTTTGGCTTTGTCCCCATTTCATTTATGGCAATGTAACAAACTACCCCAAAACAAAGGGGCTTAAAACAACAAAGATATGTTATTTTTTTACCAATCTTTGGTGTGCCCAGGCTTAGATTAGTAATAGCTTGGGTCACTCATGTAGTTGCACTTGACTGGAAGCCTGCCTGTCTGGATCAGGAATGACTATGATGGCTTTACTTATGGGTTTTGGGCCTCAGTGCAATGTGTAGAATGTCTGGGGTCTGTCTGGGCCTCTCTCTTCCCATTGGTTCTCATCATTCACTAATCTATCCGGAGCTTCTTTACATGGATCTGCATCCAAGGAAAGCAAAAGAAGAGGCTGCCAGGACTCTTATAGCCTTGGCTTAGAACTAGCGTAACATCATTTCTGCTGCAGTCTATTGTTCAAAAAAGGGCGCATGGTCAGTGCAGATTCAAGAGTGCAGGAAACAAACTCTGCCTCTTGATGGGAAGAGCAGCATGCTAGAGCAAGGCTTTGAGGAACTATTGATGGTTATCTTTGCAAACATTCTATCTTATTTCCCTTTTCCACCTTACATCCTTTCTTCCTTACCAGTGTTCCACGCGGTTGTTCCCCAAATAAATTATTTGTACTAAAATTCTCATCTTAGATCTGTACTAAGAGAGCTTGGTAAGTGAGATAGGAAAACCAAGAAGTGAACTGAAAGTATTTCCAAGAGAATAGAGTGATGGCTTCTGTATGGGTTCTGTGCTGGGTGACAAAAACAATGTAAAAGGAGTTGCAAGAGAAGAAAGCTAGAGAAGCCTAGGGATTGATAATATCTATGATGTCAAATAATTAGATATGATAAGTTTGGCAGGGTGAGAAGGCTGGCAGGAAAGGAGACTATGATTCTAGGTCTGGCAGTGGCAGAATGTACCTTGGGAGACTCCAAGGAGCAGAAACCATGGATCAAAGACAAAATTGTGTTGATCAGCCTGTGGATGGGCTGCTGCTATCACCTTAGTGAAGCTCACCATTTTTGAAATAAATTCTGTGGGTTGGATATTAGGCAAATACTCCTTCAGCTTGTTGTACAGGTTACAGGTGGTTACAGGTGATCCATAACCCTAGATCTGGAGAGGAGGCGGCCATTAACACAATCAGCGCAAAGGCCCTGACAAAGTCAAGTTGCCCAGAAACAGCTTCAGCAGAATTTCCTGCCTACCAGAGCTTTATTCCTAAAAAAAATTTATACTTTAAATATCTAGGACTTCAACAAAAATAAGATGTCTGGGAATGAAGAAAAGCTTCAGAGTCAGATTGCAATCAAGTTGCGCTACCAGTTAGGTGACACATGGCATCACAAAAGGAACTTGGAATTTTCGAACCTCACTTCTTTTTTGTATTATATGGTGTTAACATCCCATTTGATTTAATTTAAATTTTTAAATTATTATTTAAGACTTTTATTAATGGATGCTTGCAGTTGGTTGACATTTTGAAAATCAAGTTGTAAACTTTTATTACAAATTAAAATGAAGTGCTTAAAATCTCAACTTGAGAACATATGAACCAATTTCAAAGCTTTTAAAGGCATGTTGAGAAAAACCAACCAAACAAACAAACAACAACAACAACAACAACTTTTGTTATTAACAAAAGACATGTCTTTAGGTAAAATAATTTTTAAAACCCCATACTTGATAGATAATGCAGGTAGTTCTGGTTATCTGATCAGTGGGCAAAAAGCAAGCACGCAAGCACTTAAGGTCTTCAGTCCCAATCTTTCCTGCATTCCTTATTGCTGTAATTTCATATTCATTTCTTCTTGTTGGATGACTAAACTGGATGATGGTGGAGATAGTAGACCAGCATTTACTCAACCTTCTGCCTTGGGCACAGAATTCTTTTTTTTTTTTTTTCTTTTTGAGACAGAGTCTCGCTCTGTCGCCCAGGCTGGAGTGCAGTGGCGCGATCTCTGTTCACTGCAAGCTCCGCCTCCCGGGTTCACGCCATTCTCCTGCCTCAGCCTCCTGAGTAGTTGGGACTACAGGCGCCCGCCACCTCGCCCGGCTAGTTTTTTTTGTTTGTTTGTTTTGTTTTTTTTTTTTTTTGTATTTTTTAGTAGAGACGGGGTTTCACCGTGTTAGCCAGGATGGTCCTGATCTCCTGACCTCGTGATCCGCCCGTCTCGGCCTCCCAAAGTGCTGGGATTACAGGCTTGAGCCACCGCGCCCGGCCGGGCACAGAATTCTTGACTGTTGGACCGGCTGCTGTTGTCTCTTTGCCATGTTGTGGTTTAGGGTTTTCTGGGCGTTTACATAGATAACTGGGGTTTTAGCAGCACCAATGTTGAGGTTGCTGCTGATACTGGGTCTCATCTTGATTTTTTTTACCCTCTTCACTGCCGTCCTCTCTAGGCTGGCTTTGGCGAGGAGGTTCCCTGAAGGATCATGGTCTATAAACCATACACATATCCTGCCTCACTGGCCTACCTTGTGCTCTTGCACCCCGGTTGATAGCACCCTCCGTTGCTGCTCCCTGCAAGGGAGGGTTAGAATATGGTGGCCGATTTCCGTAGGGTCTCCGCGTGTAGTAAGGCAGGAACCTTCGCCTGCAGCAGGGCCGTCATTGTTGGGCCGAGCCTAAGGGAGCACTCTCCCATCCCTCATTCTTTTCTCCACTCTGACTATTCTGGTAATTCTGCCGGTAATTGCTTGAGGACCACATGGATAGCGTCTATGATGGTTACGGTCAGCTGCATTATATACCGCTATGAACTGGACTCCACAGGAGCCTGTAACATTTGCTGCCTCTGCACCCTTTTCTGCTGCAACATCATCAGACTCCACAGTCTCTCCGTGTCCTACACTGCTAAGGTACTTTCTGGGGTTATTCTTCTGTATGGCATTCTGCTGTACAACTGCATCTTCCTTGGTGCCATTCCCATAGATGAAACCATTTATTTCTTACGTTGAACCATTTTACTGTTCCCCGAATCTTCCTTGCAATGATCTTATCCCCACCAGCAGGCGCCGCCTGTGAGGTCGCCCTTGCCACTGTTCCCTGCTCCCCTGCAGGTGGTGCCGGCTTGGGGTTGGCTGCCTGGGCATCTTTGCTCAGGGTTGTGGTTGCTGTAATGGTGACCTGCTGGCACAGGGTTGTGACTCCTTCTGGGGTGAGGGTAACTAGGCCGGGGGCGGTGATGGAGCTGCTCAGGGCTCTCTGGGTTCCGCTCTCTGCTCCTGCTAACGATTCAACTCAAGTTTCAATTAAATGATAAAACGTTGTCTAAGTGCCTAGCACAAAATAGGATATAACGGACTATGGTTTCCCTTTCTTCCATTCTTTTTTCTCCTTTATAAAGTAAGATTTATAAACAAGATATAAGGTACCTTGTCTTTCTGCTGTTGTAGCTTGTTTCTGAAGAAGCGCAGCACATGTTTTTCAGTGTACGGTGCCCTGGTGACCTAAAGTTCACTCCGTTTCCCTTAGCTCTTACTCACTACTTAGTAGTCACTTAGTAGTGATTGCCCAATCTTAGGAAATGTGGTGTTTTGTTTGTTGTTTGTTTATTTGTTTGTTTAAATGGAGGGCAGGATTTATTTGTGCTTGGAAGGTATTTGGCATTCATATGGATTTTGGCAAGAAACGAGCTTCATCTGAACTCTGTTGTACTCTTATTCATTTTGTTAAAACTGATATTCAAATGATTAGAGTTATATTCAAGTAAGAATAAGGGAAACTTCTACTATGTAATTTATGTTTGTAGATTTTTGTGAATCGTAAATTAAACTTGGAAGCTCTTGGCTAAAGGATGTGTCTTTTCATTTCAAAGGAAGGAGTTAAAATTCTTATTTTGTTATTAGCATGATTATAGATTAATTCATTCATATTGCCTTTTCAAAACAAAACGAAGACCAGTGATACCCAATTCCAAACATTTCACATTTAAATAAAACGATTTAGAAAGGATGCAACTCAGTTTGCACATATGAACTATGTAAGTACCCCTTTATGTGACAGAAGTTGTAAGTAGGAACTGGAATATAATTTTGTGCTTATCTTCAGGTTTAATTTAGCCTGCCAGAATCTGTAGACTGGTAGAAATTATTATATTTTGTTTTGTCATGATCATGAGATGGGAAACTAGAAGAAATTCAGAATTCCTTCATCTATGGTTATGCTCTTGGTGTGTTGTCATCTTGGAATACCCTTCTTCCCACAACAGAATACTCACTTCCTTTCTCTCCTTTCTCACCTCCCCCAGTTGCACAGAATCACCCTTGGGTCCTAGCCTTCTGCCCAGTAATTGGACCCTATTTTCCAGGTAGGCACATATTGACCTTCAACTGACTTGCTAGTTTTCTAGGTCCACCTCTCTGCTTCTGTTTTTTCAGGCTCTCTTAACCACGTAGTAGTCTTTTCTTCCCTGGATAGTACTGATGCACTGCATGCTGTGTGGTTGGCCACCTCTTGCAGTGTGATTCAAAATAGCTTAGTGCCCTGCAGGGAGTAAAACCTGAGGCACAGGACTTTCTGTGTCCCTCTGTCGTAGTACTTACCTCTTATTGCAATGCATTATATTATTTATGTATATATGCCTTTTAGCATGTATTTATTCTGGCATATTACAAACTCACTAAAGCAGATACAAAATTATTTTCTATGTGTATGTGTCGCATAGAGGACAGTACACCTGGTACCAATTAGGTGCTTAATAAATGTTTTTCTGAGTGAATGTAATTCCAGCAAGTTGGAAAGAGCATTGTATTGTTTATCCTGGTTTTTGTTTATTTCTTTGTTTCTAAGCAGAAGTTTTTATAAGAAGATAGATCTAAAGTTCTCAGAATCCTAAACAATATTGCACCATCTTTTTCTTGAAATTTACAGCACATTTCTCATTGCTTAATCCTCAAATTTGAAATTATTTTTAACATACCATTCACAAAATTATCACACTCACCTGAAGTACAGATGTAAACAAGCTTCTTATCTCTGTAGGTAAGACAGCATCAGATGTCAGTTGATGATTTGCTTGAGATTGTATGTGGGAGTCTACATTTTTAATTTTTTTGCACTTGTGTGAAAGGCATAATATATCTCTCCTGAAATATTTTCTTTGGGCCTGAGATCTGAGGAATTTGCCAAATCTATTTTTTAGAAATTGTACAAGAATCTTTCAATTATTCAAGAGCCTAGAAATAAGGTTATGTAGTTTTAGAATTTTGCATCTGGAAAGCAGAAACCATCTGTTCTAGCCTCACATTTCACATGAGTAAACTGAAGCCTAGATAGGTGAAGGGACCTGTCCAAAGTCTCATAGTTGCTTAATGGTGGAACCATACTTTTTGATAGTTAATTGAGGGTGTTTTTCACTATAACCTAATAGTGTTACATCCAGGGGTATACCAAAGGAAAAAACAGTTTAATGAAATTATTTAAAATGATAGATTTCTTGCACAGATTATATTCTTACTGAGTTTTAAATAAGATTTTTTCCTTGCTGTTTGAGGTTACCATGTCCTATAATGCATCAAGTCTGAAAATGCATTTATAAAATAGAGAGATGGACTCCACTTTTTCTATAAGGTGAATGTGCTTTAGCTTCAGGGTTTTTTTTTTAAATTTTATATTTGGGTGTGTGCTTATTTTTAATTTAGAAAATATAATTTGGTTGGAAACTTAATTATTGCCAGTTTTTGAGAGAGTTCTTCAGTCTTTGAGATGTGGTATGCATTAGTGTAAATCTTGGCATAACTGCAGACATAAATTCTTCAATTGTTTTTTCCTTCTTTGGTTCTGGGATCTGATGAAGAGTGTTGGTTTTGAAACTTTTGAGGCCAGGCATGGTGGCTCATGCCTGTTGCAAAAATCTGAGACAGGTCTCAGTCAATTTAGGAACTTTATTTTGTCAAAGTTAAGGACGCCTGCCCGTGACACAGTCTCAGGAGGTCCTGATAACATGTGCCCAAGATGGTCGGAGCATAACTTGGTTTTACACATTTTAGGCAGGCATGAGACATCAATCAACATATGTAAGATGAACATTGGTTTGGTTCGTAAAGGCAGGACAACTCGAAGCAAAAGCAGGACAACTCCAAGTGGGAGGGAGCTTCCAGGCCATTGGTAGATTAGAGACAGATTGGTTGCATTCTTGAGTTTCTGATTAGCCTTGCCAAAGAGGCAATGAGATACGCATTTATCTTAGTGAGCAGAGGGATGACTTTGAATAGAATGGGAGGCAGGTTTGCCCTAAGCAGTTCCCAGCTTGAGTTTTCCCTTTAGCTTAGTGATTTTGGACCCCAAGATTTATTTTCCTTTCACACTATAATCCCAGCACTTTGGGAGGCCAAGCAGGGAGGATTGATTGAGCCCCCAGAAGTTCAAGACCAGTCTGGGCAACATAGTGAAACCCTGTGTCTACAAAAAACAAAATAGAAAATTAGCCAGGTGTGGTGGTATATGCCTGTAGTCCCAGCTGCTCAGGAGGCTAGCGTTTGAAATTGCAGTGAGCTGCACTCCAGCCTGGGTGACAAAGCCTGGGTGACAGATTGATTGTTAGACAATACGAACTATTTACTAACATTTTTTCTACTTCTAAAACTTTTTGTTATATATAAATTTTGCTTGCATTCTTACCTATTTGATGGTACATATTTCTGTAAATGTACTTATTACCTACTTTATTGCCTCTTTATCTGCCTTTGTTCAGCCCTCTCCCAGAAGCCAGGGACATGTTTGTCGTTTTTTTGTTTGTTTGTTTGTTTGTTTTTTGTTTTTTTTTTTTTAATTCAAGTTTTATTTGTATCTCTTGGTACTTTTTTAGAGCCTTCTGTTTTCTGTTTCTTTGTAACCTTCTGTTTCTTTGTAACCTTCTGTTCTTAGGATTAATAATGATACAAGAATTTTGCTTCTTGTGTGGAGAAATAAACATCCAATCAAACAACCAGCCTGCAAATAGTAGCTATAAACTCTGAACAAAAACAAAAAATAAAAGCAAAGCATAACAAAACACAATACAGCTATTTAAAGGTTTTGGAGAATGGATGAGACTAGAGAAATAGTTCAAAATAGGTTCAAACTTTGTATTAAGCAAATGTCATGAGGTGAAGTGAGTTTCACATTTCTGAGGCTTTTTCTGAGGGCATCTCCAATTATAGTGGCAACATGGGACAGTTAAACTCCAAGAGAAAGCCCATTGCTTTCTCTGTAGTCTATAGGAACTCTGGGAAGGATCAGGGATGTCAGAGAATGAGGAAGAACATAGGAAAGTAAAGAGACAGAGATGAGAAATTGTGTGTATAAATTCTGGCTTAAGTCTTTGGCTGACCCCTGAACTACACATGCACAGGGCAGACTGAAATCAATCCAAACTGAGATCCAAAAAGCACAAATTTTTCAATATGAGATTAGCCAAATTAATGTCCCATGAAAACAACGATAGTAGCACTCTTTGGGTCAATGTGACACTATCTGGAGTATCCACAATTAACATTGATGATGTCTAAGTTAAAACCCATAATTGGCTGGGTGCGATGGCTCACGCCTGTAATCCCAGCACTTTGGGAGGCCAAGGTGGGTGGATCACGAGGTCAGGAGATCGAGATCATCCTGGCTAACATGGTGAAACCCTGTCTCTACTAAAAATACAAAAATTTAGCCGGATGTGGTGGCGGGCATCTTGAGTTCCAGCTACTCGGGAGGCTGAGGCAGGAGAATTGTGTGAACCCAGGAGGCAGAGGTTACAGTGAACCAAGATTGTGCCACTGCACTCCAGCCTGGCAACAGAGCAAGACTCCATCTTAAAACAAAACAAAAACAAACAAACAAAAAAACCCATAATTACTTCAACCCAGTAAAATGTTACCCTTTCTTAAGGATAAAGAAAATCAACAGATGGCAATCTTAAAATCACCCACATGTTGGAATCACTAGGCAAGAAAATTAAAGCAGGTATTAAAACTGCGCTTTAAGAGATGAAAGGGAATATGGTTGAAATGAACAAAAAGACAAGAAATCTCAGCAGAGAAATAAGAAATTATTAAAAGAACCAAATGGGCCAGGCACAGTGACTCACACCTGTAATCTCAGCACTTTGGGAGGCCGAGGGGGCGGATCACAAGGTCAAGAGATTGAGACCATCCTGGCTAACATGTTGAAACCCCATCTCTACTAAAAACACAAAAATTAGCCGGGTGTGGTGGCAGGCACCTGTAGTCTCAGCTACTGGGGAGGCTGAGGCAGGAGAATTGCTTGAACCCAGGAGGCAGAGGTTGCAGTGAGTCGAGACGGTGCCACTGCACTTTAGCCTGGCGACAGAACGAGACTCTGTATCAAAAAAGAAAAAAAAGGAATTTTAAAACAGAGAAATGTATTATATTAAATAAATAAATTAGTAGGATTAACAGTATAATGGAGGAGGGGTTTAATCTAAAAGGGAGTGAGAAAAAAGAGTGGATAAAAAATAAGCAGAATCTCAGAAACCAGAGGTACAATTTTATTTATTTTTTACTTAAAAATTTTTAATTGACAAAGGTTGTATATAGTGAAAGTGTGCATTGTGATTTTTTATGCATACATTTCTTAGTGATTATCACAATCAAATTAATTCACACATTCTTCACCACCCATTCTGTACATTAGATCCCTGGAACTTATTCAACTTATAACTGAAAGGTTGCACCCTTGAATCAATGTCTCCTTATTTTCTCCACCACCATCCCCTGGCAGTCATCACTCTTTCTGTTGCAATGAGATTCACCTTTGTATATGATTTTATATAAGCGAGATCACAGACTATCTGCCTTTTTATATCTTGCTTATTTTACTTAGTATAATGTCTTACAGGTTAATCCATGTTGTTGAAAATGACAGGTTTGTTTGTTTTTTTATGGCAGAATAATATTTCATTATGTATATGTACCACATTTTCTTTATTCATTTATCCAATTTACCCATTGATGGATACTTAGGTAGTTTCCATCTTTTGGATATTATAAATAATGCTGCAATAAGTATGAGGGTACAGATATCTCTTAAAGATACTGATTTCATTTCCTTTGGATATAAACCCAGAAGTGGGCTTGCTGGATCATATGATTATTCTATTTTGAATTTTTTTAGGAAACTCCATACTATTCTCCATAATGGCAAAACCAATTTACATTCCCACCTACAATGGACAAGTGTTTTCTTTTCTCCACATTCTTTCAGATATTTATCTCTTAGCCCTTCTGACACGCATGATGTGATATCTCACTGTAGTTTTGATGTGCATTTCCCTGATGATTATTGATGTTGAGCACTTTTTAATATACTTCTTGACCATTTGTTTGTATGCCTTCTTTGGAAAAATGTCTGTTCAGGCCTTTTTCCCATTTTTAAATTGAGTTATTGTTACTATTTTTTTGCCATTGAGTTGTGTGAGTTCTACATACATTTTGAATATCAACCCTTCATCAGATATATAGTTGCAAATATTTTCTCCCATTCAGTAGGTTGCCTTCTCAGTTTTTGTTTCCTTTGCTGTGCAAAAGGTTTTTAGTTTGTTGTAGTTAACTACTTTTTTAATTTTTGCTTTTGTTACCTGTGCTTTTCGTGTCAATATCCAAAACCTCTTTGCCAAAACCAATGTCAAGAAGCTTTGTTTTACAGTTTTGGATCTTACATTTAAATCTTTAATTCATTTTGAGTTAATTTTTGTGTACAGTGCAAGACAAGGATCCAGTTTTATTCTTTTGTATTTGAGTATCCAGTTTCCCAAAAACCACTTATTGAAGAGAATTTCCTTTCCTTATGGTGTATAGTTGGAGCCCTTGCCAAAGATTAGTTAACCGTAGATGTGTGCATTTATTTCTGGGCTTTCTGTTCTATTCCATTGACCTAGGTGTCTGTTTTTATGCCAGTACCAAACTATTTTGATTACTATAGTTCATAAGACAAATTGAAATCACGGAGTGTGATACCTCCCGCTTTGTTCCTTTTCAAGATTGCTACGTCTATCTGTGATCTCCTGTGGCTACCAAATTTCAGAATTTTATCTATTTCTGTAAAAAATAGCATTTTAATATTGATAGATTGCACTGAATCTGAAAATGCTTTAGGTAGCGTGGGCATTTTAAAACAGCAGTTCTTTCAGTTCACGAACATGCAATATTTTTACACTTGTTTTTGTCTTCAGTTTCTTTCATCAGTGTCTTAGAGTTTTCGGTGTATAAATCTTTCATCAACTTGGTTAAATTTATTTCTTAGTATTTTATTCTATTTGATACTATTGTAAGTGGAATTGTTTTATAATTTGGATATCTGACCCCACAAACCTCATGTTGAAATTTGATCCCAGTGTTAGCGGTCAGGCCTAATGGGAGGTGTTTGATCGTGGGAGTAGTTTCCTCATAAGTGATTTGGTGTCCTCCTTGATGTATTGAGTGATTTCTTGCTCTGTTGGTTCCCATGAGAGCTGATTGTTAAAAAGAGCCTGTCAGCTCCCTCTTCTTTCTCTCTTGCCTTGTAATCTCTACACACTGGCTTCACTTTACCTTCTGCCGTGAGTGGAAGCAGCCTGAGCTCTCACCAGGAGCTGGTGCCATGCTTCTTGTACAGCCAGAAAAGCTATGAGCCAAATAAATTTTTTCTCTTTATAAATTACCTAGCCTTAGGTATTCTTTTATAGCAATGCCCACAGACTAAGATGGATAGTTTTCTTAATTTCTTAGAGAGTTCTTTGTTAATACATGGAACTGCAACTGGTTTTGAATGTTTACATTCTATCCTGAAACTATTGGGTTCATATATCAGTTTTAAAAGTTTTTTTTTTTTTTTTTTTTTTTTTTTTTCTGGGGTTTTGGGGTTTTTTTACTTTTAATTTTTTTTTTTCCTGGAGTCTTTAGGGTTTTCTACATATAAGATTATGTCATCTATAAACAGAGACAATTTAACTTCTTCCTTTCCCATTTTTTTCTTGCCTAATTGCTCTGGCTNTAAATTACCTAGCCTTAGGTATTCTTTTATAGCAATGCCCACAGACTAAGATGGATAGTTTTCTTAATTTCTTAGAGAGTTCTTTGTTAATACATGGAACTGCAACTGGTTTTGAATGTTTACATTCTATCCTGAAACTATTGGGTTCATATATCAGTTTTAAAAGTTTTTTTTTTTTTTTTTTTTCCTGGAGTCTTTAGGGTTTTCTACATATAAGATTATGTCATCTATAAACAGAGACAATTTAACTTCTTCCTTTCCCATTTTTTTCTTGCCTAATTGCTCTGGCTAAGAGTTCCAATACTATGTTTAATAGAAATAGTGAGAGTGAGTACGCTTTCTCATTCCCAATCTTAGAGGAAATGCTTTCAGCTTTTCAGCACTGAGTATGATGTTATCTATGGGATTGTCATATATGATCTTTATTATGTTGAGGTACGTTCCTTCTGTACCAAATTTGTTGAGGCTTTTTATCAAGAAAGCATTGATTTTGTCAAGCGCTTTTTCCACACTGTTGAGATGATCGTCATATGATTTTTATCCTTCGTTTTGTTAATATGATGTATCACATTTATTGATTTGTATATGTTGAATCATCTTTGCATCCCAGGGATAAATCCCACCTGATCATGGTGTATGATCCTTTTAATGTGCTATTGAATTTGATTTGGTGGTATTTTGTTGAAGACTTTTGTATCTATATTCATCTGAGATATTGCTCTGTAATTTTCTTGTAGCACTCTTATCCAGCTTTGGTATGAGGGCAATGCTGGCCTTGACATGAGTTAGAGAGCGTGTCATTCTTGTAAACATTTTGGAACTGTTTGAGAGGGATGGGCATTAATTTTTTAAAGCTTGGTAGAATCTGTTCATCAAGACATCTAGTTCTTTTGCCAGGCACAGTGGCTCACGCCTGTAAGCCCAGCAATCTGGGAGGCCTAGATAAGGAGATCACTTGAATTCTGGAGGTCAAGACCAGCCTGGCCAACACAGTGAAACCCCATCTCTACTAAAAATACAAAAACTAACTGGGTGTAGTGGTGAGTGCCTGTAATCCCAGCTACTTGGGAAGCTGAGGCAGGAGAATCACTTGAACTCAGGAGATGGAGGTTGCCATGAGCCAAGGACACTATGGCACTGCAGCCTGGGTGACAGAGCAATACTTTGTCTCCAAAAATAAGACATTTAATCCTGGGCTTTTCTTTGATGGGAGCAGATTTTATTACTGATTCAATCTCCTTACTTGCTATTGATCTATTCAGAATTTTATTTTTTATGATGCAGTCTTGGCATCTTGTATGTTTCTAGGAACTTATTTTTTTACTAAGCTATCTAATCTGTTGGAATATAATTGTTCAATATAGTCTTTTTATAATTCCATGTGTTTCTGTTCTATCATTTTAATGTGTCCATTTTCCATTATAAAATTTTAAATTTGAGTCTTCTTTCTTTTTTTTCTTGGGTAATCTAGCTAAAGATTTATCTATCTTCAAAAAAATGAACTCTTAGGTTTACTGATCTTTTCTATTATTTTTCTATTTTCTATTTCATTTATTTCTGGTCTAATTTTTAATATAGCCTTATTGCTGATGACTTTGTGCACTTAATTTGTTCTTTTTTTAATTTTTGAGGTGAGAAGTTAAGTTGTTTGAAATTTTTCTTCTTTTATTAACGTAGGTATTCATTGTTATGTACTTCCCTCTTATTGTGTGCCCATTTTCATTTGTTTAAAGAAATTCAAGATTTTGGTTTTGATTTCTTCTTTTACACATTGGCTATTAAGGAGTGTATTATTTAATTGCCACATATTTGTGATTTTTTTCACTTTTATTTTTTCATTTTTAATTTCTTCTTTTATTGATATCTAATTTTATATTGTAGTCCGAAAAGATACTTGAGATAATTTTAGTTTTTTCTAAATTTGTTAAGATTTGTTCTGTGGCCCAACATCTGATCTATTTGGAGACTGTTCCATGTGCACTTGAGAAAAATGTATATTCTACTGCTGTTAGATGGAATGTTCTATATATGTCTGTTAGGTCTATTTGGTCTGTACTACTTTTAAAGACCACTGTTTCCCTAGTGATTTGCTGTCTATATGATCTATCCATTTTTGAAAGTGGGATATTGAAGTCTTTTAATATTATTGTACTGCTGTCTATTTTTCCCTTCTGTTCTGTTAACATTTAATTTATATATTTAGATTCTCTAATGTTGAGTGCATGTATTATGTGCAATTTTTTATATCCTCTTAATGAATTGACCACTTTATTATCATTTAATGACCTTCTTCATGTCTTCTGATAGATTTTGACGGAGTCTATTTTGTCTGATGTAACTATAGCCACTCTTGTTCTCTTTTGGTTATCATTTGAATGGATTATCTTTTCTCATGTCTTCACTTTTTGGGTATGTATCCTTTTGGCTAAAGTGAGCCTCTTATAGACAGCATATTGTTGGATTTTACATATTTTTTTTCTGTTGAACCAGTCTTTGTATTTTGATTGGAGAATTTAATCCATTAACATTTAAAATAATTACTGACAAATACTGACTGTTTTGTAGTTTTTTTTTTTTTTTGTTTTTTTTTTTTTTTTTTTTTTTTTTTGAGATGGAGTCTTACTCTGTTACCCAGGCTGGAGTGCAATGGCACGATCTTGGCTCACTGCAACCTCCACCTTCCGAGTTCAAGCAATTCTCCTGCCTCAGCCTCCCAAGTAGCTGGGATTATAGGCGCCTGCCACCACGCCCGGCTAATTTTGTATTTTTAGTAGAGATGGGATTTCACCATCTTGGCCAGGATGATCTCGAACTCTTGACCTCATATTGCACTCACCTCGGCCTCCCAAAGTGCTGGGATTACAGGCGTGCACCACCATGCCTGGCCTGTTTTGTAGTTCTTTTGTTTCTTTCTTCCAATCTTGCTGTCTTCTTTTGTATTTTATTGAATTTTTGCTTTGATTCATGTTTTTTGTGTCTACTAGAAGTTTTTTCCTTGTG
>NW_016817363.1:687415-693505 GCF_001698545.2 Rhinopithecus bieti | reverse complement strand
TTTTTTTTTTGAGATGGAGTCTTACTCTGTTACCCAGGCTGGAGTGCAATGGCACGATCTTGGCTCACTGCAACCTCCACCTTCCGAGTTCAAGCAATTCTCCTGCCTCAGCCTCCCAAGTAGCTGGGATTATAGGCGCCTGCCACCACGCCCGGCTAATTTTGTATTTTAGTAGAGATGGGATTTCACCATCTTGGCCAGGATGATCTCGAACTCTTGACCTCATATTGCACTCACCTCGGCCTCCCAAAGTGCTGGGATTACAGGCGTGCACCACCATGCCTGGCCTGTTTTGTAGTTCTTTTGTTTCTTTCTTCCAATCTTGCTGTCTTCTTTTGTATTTTATTGAATTTTTGCTTTGATTCATGTTTTTTGTGTCTACTAGAAGTTTTTTCCTTGTGGTTACCTTGAGGCATATATAACACGTCTTATAGTGACAACCATCAAATTTAAACTGATAACTTAATTTCCATTGCATACAAAACCTCTATAGTTTACTTTTCCCCCAGCCCCCCCACTTTATTTATATAACATTTTATACATTTTTATATTGTGTATCCATTAATAAATATGCTAGCTGTAGTTGTTTTGATACTTTTGTATTTTATCTTTTATACTAGACTTAAAAGTGATTTATAGGAGAGAAATTGTCCATCCCAGTGGTTGGAACTCAGGAATCCACAAACTTCACCACTATGGGCTAAAATTCTCTGGGGTCCTAAATAAACTTTAAGGCAGTCTGAGCCACAAGGACTGCAACTCCTAGGCAAGTCCTAGTGCTCTGCTAGGCTTGGAGCCAGTGGATGTGAGGGTCATATGACCTAGTGAGACACAAGACATGGTAGCCAAGGGAGGGCTTCTGCAACCCCTCCTCTGACCCCAAGCAATGCAACTGGTAGCTCTGAAAGAGACTCCTTTCTTCTACTTGAGGAGAGGAGTGAAGAGTAAACAGGACTTTGTCTTGCAACTTGGATCCCACTCAGCCACAGTAGGATAGGGCACAAAGTAGAGTCTTGAAGCACCCATTTTAGGCACTAGCTCCCAGATAACATTTCTAGACATACCCTGGGCTAGAATGGAATGTGCTGCCTTGAAGAAAAGGACTTAGCCCTGGCAGGATTCATCACCTGCTGACTAAAGAGCCTCTGGGCCTTGCCTAATCAGCAGCAATATCCAGGCAGTACCTGTCATGGGCATTGAGTGAGACTCTGAAACATGCTGGCTTCAGGTGTGATCCAGCACATTCCCAGCTGTGGTGGCTACAGGGAGACACTACTTCTGCTTGAGAAAAACAGATGGGAGAGAAAAGGGGACTTTGTCTTGCAGCTTAGACACTAGCTTGGCCATAGTGTTGTAGAGCAGGAAGTGGGCTCTTGGGGTCCCCGAATCCAAGACTTGATTCTTGAATGGCATTTTGGGACTTTCCCTAGGCTAGAGGGGAGCTCACCACCTGGATGGGTCCCAGGCCTGGCAGCATTCACCACAAGCTGACTGAAGAACCTTTGGGTCTTGAATGAACATTGACAGTAGCCTGTTAGTACTCCCCATGGGCCTGTGCAGTGGTGTCCAAGGGAAGAGACTTCTATGCTTGTGGAAAAGACTTGTCTTGTGGCTTGGGTGCCAGCTCAGCTGCAGTAGAATAGAGCACCAAGTAGATTCTTAAAGGTTCTTACTCCAGGCCCTGAATCTTAGAGGGCACCTCTGGAACCATCTGGGGCTGGGGGAATTCGGTGCCATGAAAAAAAGGACACAGGCCTGGCTGGTGTTGGTAACTGATAACTGTAGAACCCCAGGGCCTTGAGTGAATGTAGGTAGCAGCCAAATAGTGGTTATAGCGGGCCTTCTGCAAGACCCAGTGCTGTGCTGGCCTCAGGTCAGACCCAGCAAAGTCTCAGTGGTGATGGCCACAGGGGAACTTGTATTATGTCTCCCCCAGCCCAGCACCAGGCAGCTAAGCACACACACACACACAGAGACTCTGTTTGGGAGAAAGTAATGGAAGAGAACAAAAATCTCTGCCTAGTAATCCAGAGAATTCTTCCAGATCTTGTACAAGGCCACCAATGTGGTAATTCTATGAGTCTGTAAGATCCTCAGTGTAACTGACCCTGGAGTGCCCCCATTGTAGACATAGCTGCATTGACCAAAAATTTAGTCACAATAAACAAGTCCCTTAGAATACCTAGAACACCTTCCCAAGAAGGATGAGTACAAACAAGCCCAGACCACGAAGAATACAATAAATACCTACTTCTTCAATGTCTAGACATTAACGGACATCCACAAGCATTAAGACCATCCAGGAAACATGACCTCATCAAGCAATCTAAATAAGGCACCAAGGATCAATCTCAGAGAGACAGAGATAATGTGACCTTTTAGACAGAATTATTGAGGAAACTCAGTAAAATTCAGAATAACATAGAGAAGGAATTTGAATCCTATCAGATGAATTTAACAAATAGATTGACACAATTTTTAAGAATCAAGCAGAAATTCTGAAGGTGGAAAATGCAGTTGACACACTGAAGAATGCAGCAGCCTCT
The DNA here is from genome assembly GCF_001698545.2 of Rhinopithecus bieti. Taxonomy (NCBI): domain Eukaryota; kingdom Metazoa; phylum Chordata; class Mammalia; order Primates; family Cercopithecidae; genus Rhinopithecus; species Rhinopithecus bieti. Next base: position 690,959 of record NW_016817363.1, on the reverse strand, counting down.
TAACAGGAGAATTGATCAAACAGAAGAAAGAATTAGTGAGTTTGAAGATGGGCTGTTTGAAAACATATTTAGGAGACAGGACAGAATAAAAAAGAATGAAGCATGCCTACAAGATACTCAAAAGGGCAACAGTTATTTGTCTTAAAATTGAGGCAAAGAGAGAGATAGAGGTAGACAGTTTGTTCTGAGGACAATATCGGAGAACTTCACAAACCTAGAGAAAGATATAATTATTCAAGCACACAGAAGGTTAAAGAACACCAAGCACATTTAATCTAAAGAAGACTATCTCAAAGCATTTAAAAGTCAAATTCCCAAAAGCAAATATAAGGAAAGAACCCTAAAACCAGAAAGAGAAAAGAAACAAATAACATACAACAGAGCATTTGGCATCAGACTTTTCAGTGGAAACCTTACAGCCCAGGAAAAAGTAGCATTACATATTTAAAGTGCTGAAGGAATAAACTCTTACCCTATAACAGTATACCTGGTGAAAATATCCTTCAGACATGAGGGAGAAATAAAGACTTACCCAGACAAATAAAAGCTGAGGGATTTCATCAATATCAGACCTGTTCTACAAGAAATGCTAAAGGGAGTACTTCAATTAGAAAGGAAGGGATGTTAATAAGCAAAAAGAAATCATCTGAAGGTACAAAACTCGCAGTAAAGGTAATAATATTATTGCATAATAGTACTAGCACTATGTACATAATATGTACATAGAAAAACAGAACATTATAATAATGTAATCATATTTGTAAGTATACTTGAAATATACTGATATCATACAATACAGATTTCAAGACTAAAACTATAAGAAGAGATAAAGAAGGTCACTATATAATTATAAAGGGGTCAATTTAGCAAAAGGATATAACAACTGTAAGTAAATATACACCCAACACTGAAGCACCCAGATATATAAAGCAAATATTATCAGAGCTAAATAGAGAGATAGACCCCGGTACAATAATAGCTGAAAACTTCAACATCCCACTTTCAGCAATGAATAGATCGTCCATACAGAGAATCAGCAAAGAAACATTGGATTTAATCCACACTATAGACTGAATGAACCTAATATATATTTACAGAATATTTCATCCAACGGCTGCAAAACACACATTTTTCTCCTTAGCACATGGATCATTCTCAAGGATAGATCATACCTAAGACTACAAAATAAGCCTTAAAATATTCAAAAATTTGAAATAATATCAGATATCTTCTCTGATCACCATGAAATAAAACTAGAAATTAAAAATGAAGAATTGAGGAAACTATACAGATACATGGAGATTAAACAGTATACTCCTGAATGATCAGTTGGTCAATTAAGAAATTATGAAGGAAATTTTAAAAGTTTTTTGAAATAAATGATAATGGAAGCAGAACATATCAAAACTGGGAGGGAAGTTTGTAGTGGTAAGTGCCTACATCAAGAAAGTAGAAAAACTTTCAATAAAAAACCCAACAATTCATCTTAGAGAACTAGAGAAGCAAGAGCAAACCAAACCCAAAATCAGTAGAAGAAAAGAAATAATAAAAATCAGTGCTGAAATAAATGCAATGGAGATGAAGAAAATAATACAAAAGAACAATGAAATAAAAAGTTGGTTTTTTGAAAAGATAAACTCGACAGACATTTAGCAAGACTAAGAAAAAAAGATAGAAAACCCAAAGAAATAAAATCAAAATTGAAAAAGGTTACCTTACAATTGATACTGCAGAAATTCAAGAGACCTTTAGAAGCTACTATAAGCAGCTATTAATACATGTAAATAAATTGGAAAACCTAGAAAAAAATGAATAAATTCCTAGACATATACAACCTACCAGAATTGAACCATGATTCCAATACCAGCACAGACCAGTAACAAGTAATGAGATGGTAGTTGTAATAAAAAGTCCTTCAGCAAAGGAAACCCTGGGACCTGATGGCTTTACTGCTGAATTTTACCAAACATTTAAAGAACTAATGCCAATTCTACTCAATCTATTCTGAAAAATAGAAGACGAAGGAATGTGTCCACCTTCTGTGAGGCCAGTATCATACTGATAGCAAAACCAAAGACACATTAAAAAAACAAAAACAAACAAAAAAAGAGAAAAGAAAAACACAGGCCCATGTCTTTGATGAACATTGATGTAAAAATCCACAACAAAATGCTAGTAACCCAAATTCAACAACACATTAAAAAGATCATCATGACCAAGTGGGATTTATCCCAGACCTCAAGGATCATTCAGCACATGCAAATCAATCAATATAATACCGCATATCAACAGAATGAAGGACAAGAACCATACGATTGTTTCAAATGATGCTAGAAAAAAAAACATTTGTTAAGATTCAATATCCCCTCATGATAAAAAAAAAAAAACCCTCAAAAAACTGGGTATAAAAGTGACGTATCTCAACATAATAAATGCCACATACAACAGACCCACAGCTAGTACTGTGCTGAGTGGGGAAAAACTGAAAGTCTTTACCCTAAGATCTGGAACATGACAAGGATGCTCACTTTCATCACTGTTATTCAACATAGTACTAGAAGTCATAGCTAGTACAATTAGAGAAGAGAAAGAAATAATGTTCATCCGGCCGGGCGCGGCGGCTCAAGCCTGTAATCCCAGCACTTTGGGAGGCCGAGACGGGCGGATCACGAGGTCAGGAGATCGAGTCCATCCTGGCTAACACGGTGAAACCCCGTCTCTACTAAAAAATACAAAAAACTAGCCGGGCGATGTGGCAGGCGCCTGTAGTCCCAGCTACGTGGGAGGCTGAGGCAGGAGAATGGCGTGAACCCAGGAGGTGGAGCTTGCAGTAAGCTGAGATCCGGCCACTGCACTCCAGCCTGGGCAGCAGAGCGAGACTCCGTCTCAAAAAAAAAAAAAAAAAAAAATAATGTTCATCCAAATTGGAAAGCAATAAGTCCAATTTTCCTTGTTGGCAGACGAGATGATCTTATATTTGAAGACTTCACCAGAAAACTATTAGAACTGATCAATAAATTCAGTAAATTTGCAGGATACAAAATCAACATACAAAAATCAGTAACATTTTATGTGCCAATAGTGAAAATCTGAAAAGAAATTTAAATTCAGTTTATAGTAGTTACAGATAAAATTAAATACCTAGGAAATAACCGAATAAGAGAAAGATCTCTACAATAAACTATAAAAGATTGTTGCAAGACATTGAAAGGGACACACAAAAAAATGGAAAGATATTCCATGTTCATGGATTGGAAGAATCAATATTGTTAAAATGCCCATACTACCAAAAGCAGTCTACAGATTCAGTGTAATCTCTATCAAAATACCAATTACATTCTTCACAGAAATAGAAAACACAATTATAAAATTTATGGGAGGGGGCGGAGCAAGATGGCCGAATAGGAACAGCTCCAGTCTCCAACTCCTGGCGCGAGCGACACAGAAGACTGGTGATTTCTGCATTTTCAACTGAGGTACTGGGGTCATCTCACTAGGGAGTGCCGGACAATCGGTGCTGGTCAGCTGCTGCAGCCCGACCAGC
>NW_016817363.1:677360-683611 GCF_001698545.2 Rhinopithecus bieti | reverse complement strand
TCCTTTGTAGGGACATGGATGCAGCTGGAAACCATCATTCTTAGCAAACTATCACAAGAAGAGAAAACCAAACACCGCATGTTCTCACTCATAGGTGGGAACTGAACAATGAGATCACTTGGACTCGGGAAGGGGAACATCACACACCGGGGCCTATCATGAGGAGGGGGGAGGGGGGAGGGATTGCAATGGGAGTTATACCTGATATAAATGATGAATTGATGGGTGCTGACGAGTTGACGGGTGCAGCACACCAACATGGCATAAGTATACATATGTAACAAACCTGCATGTTATTTACATGTACCGTAGAACTTAAAGTATAATAAAAAAAAATTAAAAAAAAATTAAAAAAATAAAATAAAATAAAATAAAATTTGTGGGAAACCACAAAAGACCCACAATAGCCAAAGCTATCCTGAGCAAAAAGAACAAAACTAGGAATATCACCTGAGTTCAAATTATACTACATGGCTATAGTAACCAAAAGAGTATGGTACTGGCATACAAACAGTGCATATAGCAATGGAACAGAATAGAGAACCCAGTAGCAAATTCATACATTTACAGTGAACTCATTTTCAACACAGGTGGCAAGTACATACATTGGGGAAAGGGCAGTCTCATCAAGAAATGGTTCTGGGAAAACTGAGTTCCCATATGCAGAAGACTGAAACTAGACCCTTCTCTCTCATTATACACAAAAATCAAGTCAACGTGAATTAAAGACTTAAGTCTAATACCTCAAACTATGAAACTGCTGGGAAACAAACAAACAAACAAACAAAAAAAAAAAAAAAAAAAAACAACAACACCAAGGAAACTTTCCAAGACATTTGACTGGGCAAATATTTCTTGATTAATACTCCATAAGCGCAAGCAGCCAAAGCAACAATGGACATACGGGATCACATCAAACTAAAAAGCTTCTGCACAGCAAAGGAAACCATCAACAAAGTGAAGAGACAACCCACAGAATGAGAGAAAGTGTTTGCGAACTATCCATCTGACAATGATTAACAACCAGAATATATAAGGAGTTCAGACAACTATATACAAAATAATCCAATAATGCAAATATAAAATACAAAAAAGATTTGAATAGACTCTTCTCACAAGAAGACACACAAATCATAAACTGGTATATGATAAAGTGCTTGATATCATTGATCATCAGAGAAATGCAAATCAAAATTACATTGAGATATCATCTAACCCCCATTAAAATGACTTGCATCCAAAAGACAAGCAATAATGGATGATGTTAAGGATATGGAGAAAAGAGAATCTTGGTACACTGTTGGTGGAAATGTAAATGACATAGGTACTATGGAGAACAGCCAGGAGGTTCTTCAGAAAACTAAAAACAGATCTACCATATGGTTCAGCAATGTGACTGCTAGATACATACCCAAAACAAAGGAAATCAGTTTATTGAAGATATATATGCACTTTCATGTTTATTGCAGCACAAGTTATAATAGCTAAGATTTGGTAGCAACCTAAGTGTTCATTAACAGAAGAATGGATAAAGAAAATATGGCCCATATATGCAATGGAGTACTATTCAGCCATAAAAAAGAATGAGGTTCTGTCATTTGTAACAACAGACCAGGCACCGAAAGACAAACTTGTCACATATTTCTGGGAGCTAAAAATTAAAACAATTGAGCCCACAGAGATAGAGAGTAGAATGACAGTTACCAGAGGTTGGGAAGGGTAATTGGGGAGTAGGAGCTGGAGAAGTGGGGATGGTTAAAGAGTACAAAATGATAGCTAGAAAGCATGAATAAGATCTAGTACTTGATCACCCAACAGCGTGACTAGTCAAAAATAATTTAATTGCATATTTTAAAATAACTAAAAGAGTGTAGTTGGATTGTTTGTAACACAAAGCATAAATGCTTGAGGTGATGGATACTCCATTTGCCTTTATGTGATTATTAGGCATTATATGCCTATATCAAAATATCTCATGTACCCCGTAAATATATATACTTACTATGTATCCAAAAATATTAAAATAAAAAGTTTTAAAATATGCCTAATAACAAATAATAAAGAGATAAATAATGCAATTAAAAAGTGATGTGCATACCACCATTTCAGTATTAGAATATTCTGAATTTGACTATATATTTATTTTTACCAGTAAGTTTTATTGTTTCATATAATTTTATTTTATCATCTAGTATCCTTTTATTTCCACTCCAAGAGCTTTCTTTAGCATTTCTTCTAAGTCTTGTGATGATGACCTCCCTCAGTTTTCGTTTGTCTGGTTATGTCATTATCCCTCCTTCATTTGTGAAAGACAGCTTTTGTGGATATACTGTTTTTATTTGGCAGGTGTTTTTCTTTTAGCATTTTGAATCTATTATTCCATTCCCTCCTGGCTTACAAGGTTTTTGTTGAGAAATCCACTGATTGTCTTTTGGATGTTCACTTACATGGGACAAGGCTCTTTTCTTTCACTACTTTCAAGATCGCTCTTTGTCTTTCACTTTTAACAATTTGGTTATAGTATGTCTTAGAGCATTGTTGGAAGCCTTTATGCTGCTCGAATCTGAATGTCCCTATGCCTCCCACAATTTGGAAGCTTTTCTGCTATTATTTCTTTATATTAGTTTTTGTCCTCTTACTCTGTCTTTCTTCTCTGGGAATTCCTAATTCATATGTTTGTAGACGTGTTATTGTCCCATTGGTTCCTCATACTTTCATCACTCTTTTCAGTCTTTTTCTTGTTTTTGTTCCTCTAGGTCGGTAATTTTAAATTGCCTGTCATCATGTTCACCAATTCTTTTTCTGTATGATTGAGTCTGCTGTTGAAGCCCTGTATTGAATTTTTCACTTCTGTCTTCATACTTTTCAGCTATAGGATATCTGTTTAGTCCTTTTTTTTTTTTTTTTTTTTTTTTTTTTTTACGGAATATACTATTTAAACTAAACTAATTTTTTAATGAATTGTTTTCCTAATTCTATTTTGTAGTTTATTTGTGTTTTCTACATCTCATTGGACTTATTGAAAATGATTATTTTGAATTTTTTCCCTGCGTTGGCAGGACTGCTCTGAGAGAGCATCCAAGAGGAACTGGAACTAAGTGGCAGCTCCCTTTTAGGATCCTCTGCCAAGACAAGTGACTGTCACCTGAGGCATTAGTGTGCATGACTTCTTCCAGGCCCCTTTGTAGATGTTTTTGATAGCAGGAGAATGGAGCCGTTTCCAAGTCTGGAGCTGGGACCATCATTGGCAAGTCTGTCATGTGGGCTTGATTCTGCCCTCTCAAAATGGCCTTCTTAGGTCTTGGGTGTCACTAGTGTTCACAACCCCCTACTTGAGTCCCAAAGTTTCAACTATGGCACTTTTTTTTCTTGGATAGCTAGAAAATTATTATTGCTGTGGGGGTGTATGTCTGAGGGACTGCCTATTCTCTCATGTAGGGTATTGAAGAACAAGAATAGGACAATATAACAAGAATAGAACAAGAGAAAATATTTAAAGACTTTAAGAAGAAAGATTAAAAATTCCCAAATTTTGTGAAAGACGTGAAGCTTAGTGAACTCTAAATACAATAAATTTGAAGGAAACAATACTTGGAAACATCATAGCAAAGCTGCTAAAAACCAAAAATTATACTTTATTTAAAATTGGGTGAAGTGTTAGGGAGACAGCATAATGTCCTATATGAACATAATTAAGAAAGATGAGTCAGTAGTGGAAGGTAGTGTTTACGTACATGGGCTTTAGAGTCTCCCTCTATCAACCACTGCTGCTTGTTAATTTTATGAGTTTGAGTCCATTTATTTTCTTTGAGCATCCTTTTATTTCTTTATACAATTGTGATAATAAAGAAAATAAAACTACTTATATGGCTGATATACAAATTAAATAATATATGCAAAACTCTTACCAAACACTTAGTAGTAGCTAAATAAGTAATAGCTATTGTTACTTTTCTTTTTCTGAGTGTCTTTTGGCTAGCTTGTACCTCTTCTAAATCCTAACCATTGTAAATAATTTTTCTTTCTCATAATGCCTTTATCTGGGTTTGATATCAGTGTTCAAGGGCCTTCTACAAGAGTTGAGGTGCTTTCCTGTTTTCTGTGGTCCAATTTTTATAACATAGACCTCAACAGAGTTTTAAAGGTTTATTACATTTTATATTTAAATGTATTTGGGCCTGGTAATGTGTGTGTGTGAACGTGTGTGTGTGTGTGTGTGTGTGTGTGTGTTTATATAAATTTCTAACCATATATCTGATATCTTTATTTATAATTGTCGAATCAGAGTTTCTAGTTCTTCTCAGGCAAGTTATATTTTTCTACAAAATTGTTGATATTATCTCACTTGTAAAATAACTTGAATATTTAAGTCAAATTAGCATAAAGTATTTCATAGTATTCAATAATCACTTTAAATGTCCAAATAGATTTGTTTTTTCTTTTTCATTGTGTTTATTTATATCTTCTTTTTTTATTCAACTTTATTAGTCATTAAAAAAAAAGCAACATTTAATTTTGTTGACTGTCTTTACATTTTTGTTTTTCATTTCCCTTATGCTCGGTGTTATTGTTGTGTTTCAGCTTTCACATTTTTTGGTTTTACTTTTTTGTAACTTTTCTAACTTCTTGATAGTTTTAGTCTTGTCTTTTCTTTTTAGCATATTAACTTAAAGTTGTACTTTGCTCCCTAAAACTGTTTAGCTGCATCGCATGAGTTTTGGTATGTAGTCATGCATCTCATAATGACAGGGATACGTTCTGAGAAATACATTGTTAGGTGATTTCATCATTGTGTGGGCCTCACAGAGTGTACTTGGATAAACGTGGATGGTATGGCCTATTATACACTTATGCTGTATGGTATAGTCTTTTGCTCCTATGTTATAATTAATACAGTGAATGGAGCTTGAAAGACTGGAAGTTGCTCTGAGCAAGTTAGTGAGTGAGTGGTTAATGAATGTGAAGGCCTAGGACATTACTGTATGCTACTGTAGACTTTATAAACACTGTACACTTAGGCTACACTAAATTTATAAAAGTTTTATATTTTTTCAATAATAAATTAACCCTAGCTTACTGTCAAGTGTTTTACTTTATAAACATATTTTTTAACTTTTTGAATTTTTTGTAATAACACTTAGCCTGAAGCTCACATATGTTGTATAGCTGTACAAAATATTTTTTCCATACGTCTGTATTCTATATTTTTTCCGTTTAATTTTTTTTTTTTTTACTTTTAAACTTTGCTAAAACTAACAAAATGTGCACATTAGCTAAGGTCTACACAGGGTCAGGATCATCAATATCACTGTCCTCCACCTCTACATCTTGTCCCACTGGAAGGTCTTCTGGCATAATAACATGCATGGAGCTGTCATCTCCTATAATAATGCCTTCTTCTGGAATATTCCCTGAAGGACCTACTTGATGCTGTTTTACAGTTGTCTCAGGTTTTATCAGTTCTGGAAAAGATTCATCATCATTTCAGATATTGCCTTTTTGTCTTTATTTTTTCATTTTCAAATGCTTATTAGCAATGTGTGAGAGTTTTTTATTTTGTCCTTTATATCTCCTAATCTTTTTAAAAAAATATGTTCTATCTCTGTTTTGTGTTAGGTAAATTCCTTGGAATTACCTTTCAGTTCAGTAATCCGTCCTTTAGCTCCATTTAATATGATGCATTCTCACTTCAGGTATTAATTTTAATGACAATTTTATTTCTATAAATCTCTGTATTTTTATCAAATCTGCCTTTTTCATAGTTTCTTTTTTTTTAATTTTGGCCCTTAGATTAGTTCCCTGATACTATGCCCTATTTTAAACTTAATGCTTATATTTCATTTACAGATTTTCATCTGCTGACTCATTTATGGATGAACTTTTCTTTGGGTTTGATATTTTTGATATATGAACTCTTTTTCACTGGTCTTTGCTTTCTCTGTGAGACTCCCACATGACCTGAGTTGTTGAAGGTGTCCTGCTAAAGTGGATTTGTTTCTTCTAGGTATTCCAGATATATTAGTAGGTTACCATTCTCAGTGATTACAGTTATTGCAAACTTTACTTGTACCCCTAAATTTCTCAAGTTATTACTAAGTTGGATAATTCCCGTAGGGGCTTGTGGTAGAATCATAGTAATGCCAAATACCCTAGCTCTATCTTCTTGATTTCTAAATTCCTTTCCTATAAAACATTTTAAAACTTTTATGTATATGGTGTTTATGTATTCACACAGAAATGTTTCTATAGGA
>NW_016817363.1:640681-675741 GCF_001698545.2 Rhinopithecus bieti | reverse complement strand
AATATATATTTTTATATTTTATGTAATATAAAAATATAATATATATTTTTATATTTTTATGTAATATAAAATATTATATTATGTAAAATCCCCTTATTTTAAATATGATTAAGCTGAATATTAGAGATGGTATGTAAGTTTACCTAGGACACATACCTAGTAAGCTTTACTTCAAACCCAAAACTTCCAATTGAAAGTGGTTGCTGTTGTTGTGATTCCACTGCTTTTTCTAGATATTATACCTTCATCCTACCTAGAATTGCTTTTGAAGTTTTTCTACCTTGCCTTTGATTGAATGGAATTTACACTACAAGATTTTCTACATCATCAAGGCTTCCACAGAGTTGAAATGAAAACACCTTAATTTAGGAGTAGCTGTTAGCTGCCTACTTTTATAGTCTCTTTTGATTGAAAACTCCTGCTCTAAATTTACTGCTTATATTTTTGAACTCATATTTGTCTTATACATCTGACAAATACTATTAAGTATTGACTGTGTGTCAGGCACTAAACTAGACCCTGGGTAGAGAGTAGTGAATAAAGTAGTGTGGCCTCTATGTAGTATACAATCTAGTGGGAAAGAAAGAGATAATAAACACTTAAGCCAATAATCACACCAATAATTTAAACTGTCATATATGCCGTGAAAGAATAAAATAGTGGAGGTATCTGTCTCAGGAACTATAGTTAGAGGAAGTTTTTTAGAGAAAGTATAAGAACCACATAATTGGTTAGGAACTGCAGAACTCTTTCAACGAACTCTGTGTATCAGCTTCTCCCATACCGAGTGTCTGTTAACAGGTAGGATTTGGATGACTCACTCTTGTCCACTGTGGGGCCAAACTAACCAGGCTTTCTAACCTGGTGTTACCATTTGAGACTCAAATTCTCATGTTTTAAGTTTGTACTGATTAAGAGGAAAACTAGGTAGAAAAAGTACAAGATAATAGATTAGAAGATTAGTCCTTTAAATATTGGAAATAACTTGTTTACAAATGAGATTCCTTAATTTTTTATGCAGTATGAATTTTCTTAATAATCAATAATGCAGGCTAACACAATTCATGCAACATTCCTTTAGCCAATATTTAAGGCATATTTACTACATATCATGTACTGTGCTAAGTAAAAACTACAGATGTAATGGTGAATAAGACACAAATGCTTGTCCCCAAGTTTACAGCCTTATGTAAAAGACAATTACGGTGCAATAAAATGATTATTATGACAGGATTAGACACAGGATATCAGATTCTGGAAGAGATAATATCTAAACTAAGACCCCAAGGATGTATACAAGCAGGCCAGTAAATTTTTCATATTTTCCGAGAATAAATCATTGATTTCAATAGCCATAACTTCAAGTTGAGAATATTTTGAAAATATAATTTTTAATATTTTCTAAATTTTAGGTTCTTAAATACATTTTTTAATTAGCTCTTAAACTTTTATTTTAAAAGTTAAGTTTAAATAAAGTCATAAAAACCCAACAACTGTTTTCTCTAGAATATGCTGTGAAGTGTGGATTATAGGACAAATAGAATTATCAACACTTAGTGTATTGTAGATCAGGTTTCTACTTGAGAGTTCAAATTCATCATGTTTGTACATGAAATTTGATATTAAATTGTTTCATTTTTAAGTGGTAGCCATTAATACTAGAAAATTCCAATTTGGCAGTTTTTGTAAATAAGCTTTAGTTTTTCATGGATTTTGTAGCTTTATTACAGCTGATCTGACCTAAGGTCTAGACAGATCAACTGTGCCCTTGGGTTAATGGTGTTTATCATATGATTTCCTTTTCCTTCCTTATTGCACTTTATCTGTTTCCAGTTCACAGTGTTGATAAATAGATAACTGTGCTCCTCATACTTCCTCTTTCTTGTAGGCAGATAGCTTTTCAAAATGAAGGGCCAGACCTAGCTCAATAATTTACAAAATAAGCATAAGTTTTTCAAATTCTTACTTGACAATTTATAGTTCTTACTCTTCATAGGACTTTCTGTTGAGAGAAACCACAGAAGCCAGCCACCTCAATTTTCAAAAGTAAAATTGGCTTTATTGAGGAGAAAATTGTACATTTTATAATAACTGTATAATAATGATACAACATCCATCTCTGTAGTGGGTCGAGGAGAACTAAATACATATTAAATAAAATAAAATTATTTTGGATTACATAGTCTTCTCTCAAAATATCAAATTTAAATGTAAAGCATGTAAAATAGTCCTGTGGATGCTTCCTCAGTCATGGGTGAAATTCTTTTTGTTTAAATTTAGGTTTAGAGCTCTTTTATGGAGTCACTGTACCCCAGGCCCAGGTGAGACCCTTTTATTACTCTAAGTGAATTAGCTAGTAGATTTATTAATGGCTTTAGGAGCATCTCCAGCCAGTCCCAACTAGTATGAAGGGAAAATGAAATATTTCTGTATTCTGTAACATAGAATTGGACCTATCCCACTGGAGAACACAGATGTGCCATTCACGAAGTAAAAAGACCTTAAAAATTAAAAAAAATAGTGAAAAAAACCCCAAACACTCTATAGTATATCTGCATCTGGAATACTGCTAATAGTAACTTCACCCAAGGTGACTGAAACAACTCTAGCAAGTACATGATCTGTGTGGGAATCTGAAGACACACCACTTAACAACTCAAGATCTATGCTGTCCTTTAAAACAAAACACAAATAAGGACTAGAACAATATCAGTATGCATCCATTTCTGTCTTCCCAGCCACAAGGAAAAAACTGACTGTAACATTTTTTTAACTTAGAGTTGCAAACCTCATATATAAGGCTCTGGTCATCAGCAGGATCTTCTTAGAATACATAAAAAGGTAATAAGTGCATACATGTGATTGCTAAGACCATCACACGGCACCTTGGTCCAGTTCCAGTTGAGTAATTGCATTCATTTTGTCCTTATTTTCCTTTTCCTGATTGTTTCAGTTAAATGTGGAAAAATGATCCTTCATTTTTCACCCAGAGAAGTTCGGCAGTATTGCTGCATGTATTATTTAGACTCTACTGCCTTCCTTTTCGGTCATAGGAATGGGACTTAAAAGTGCTGGTTAGAATTGTTATTGTGGCTATTACTATTGTTGCAGCGTTTCCTGATTCAGAGATGTTCTGTGAACATCGAGCACATGACTGACTTTTGGATGAGCTGCTGGACTGTAGGGTGATGTCTTGAACAAGCCTCCTTTATCTCCTTACTCCCTGCCTAGCTTAGTCCGTTCGCTTAGACATGCTTTCCCTTTTCATACAACTGTGATAGCACTAATAGTTCCCTTTTATCAAATGCTTACTCCGTGGCTGGCACTGTGCTAGTTCCTTTATATGGCTATAACATATAACCTGCATAGATGACCTCATAGGGTGAGTAACACGATCACCATTTTACAGACAGAAAATTTAAATTGCATAGGATCCCAAAACTAAAGACAGGGAGCTGGAATTTGATTCCAGGTTTGTCTGATGGCAAAAGCTAAGCACTTAACTACCACCCTACCTCATAACTCTATTGGTTCCCAGAACTCTGAGCCCCAGTCTATGGATCATTGATCACACAAATAGCTTCTTAGCTTCTCTTACTGTTTGTCACTACTTCACACAGGCTGACCACACTGACCTCAACGTTGGAATCATCCTGCAGCACTGGTCTCAGAAGGGCAATGCTGATCATGTTTACAGGCCACCAGGAAACTGAACTGCCATTGAGAGAATCTCTATGCTGAATCATTTTATCTGCATAACAAAAGTGGTTTGCTCTGTCTTCTTTTCTTTCCCTGGTGGTGTTGTCATAACAGTGTCTTTTAGCAGGATTAACCAGTAACTAACTTATTTGCTTTGGTTTCCAATAAATAACTGCAGCCTGTTAATAATTGTGCATGTGTTTTATGTGGCCTCAGATAAACTGAGACAATCTTACACATCTGCATTCCAGATTGGGTCACTATTCCTTCATACTCAATCTCCTATTATGTAACTGTCCATTAACAAAAAATAGATCACACAAGGAAAAAACTTAAATATTTGATTTGCTAGTGCATTAATAAGTGACACTAATACACATGACTTTTTATTGTTACCTAAAGATAAGTGTTTGCTCAGAAATATAAAAGAATAAACCTAGTGTATGTTTTCTTGCTTTCAAGTATACCAAATCTGTCACAAATGCCTTGTGTATTGTATTTACATCTTTACGTGAGCTCTGTCTAGACATTTTTTAGTGTTTTTAAATTGTTAGCTCAGTGAGGGTAAGGTGTGTCCTAGTTTATCTTTTAGCATGTTGCAATGCCAAACACAGCACCGTGAAGGTAGTATATGCTCACTGAATGTTATTGAATTAGTGAATACGTTAGGCTGTACTAGATTGAAGAGATTTGCAGTCCTAAATTATTCTTGCCATCATTTCACTCTGCATAATAAGAAGTTTTACTAAGATGATTAAAAATGTGTTATCGAATTACTTGTGTAGATTCCAAAGCAGTGGGATAAAAGACCCTGGCTATGCCCCTTTGAGGAAGCAGTGAGGGTGTTTCTCACTGTAGGCACAGTTAGTGGGTTTTATTTGTGACTGAATTTATTTCTGTTAGGAAGGTTACATTTATGAATTCCATATAGCATTTTATAACTTTTTCCTTTTACCCCTACCCTGCCTACTGTTATCTTCTCCTGTTATAAAAGTAATGCTTATTGTAGAGAATTTAACTATATACGAAAGTAAAAAGAAAAAATCACCCAAAGTCTTATTATCCAGATATAATCACTCTTAATACTGTGTTTTGTTCTTTGCTTTTTCTTATTCATGTAATTTCATATTATTCATGTAATTGGCACCACATGTTTATATAATATTTTAGCATCGTAATACTATAAATTTGCATTTTTCCATAAAATTTAAAATATTCTTTAAAGTACTTTGTTAAATTTTGCCAAATATTCCTTTATATAGATGTGCTATGCTTTCTTTAATTATTCTTCTATTAGATATTTAGATTGCTTATAGTTTTTTACTATCATAAAAATTATCTTTTTTACATAAATTTCTGTTGGTTTTCTGTTATGTTTGATTCCTGGGACTAAAAGTACAGAGTAAAGATAATGAACCTTGAGTTCTTGATACATAGTAGTCATTGGGTTTCTAGGAACCCTTTTGTAATCCACATTTCCATCAGAAGTATATGAAGATGCTATTTTATTGAGCCATCATCAAAATTATTACCTCTATATACTTTTAAGCAAGTATTATAAAGTAGACTTACTGACTATAATGTGTTGCTGTCATCAGCTGTGCTCAGAAAAACTATATAAATTAAACATGTCAGTTTGCTTTCAAAAAGAATTTTTTTTTGAGATGGAGCCTTGCTCTTGTCTCCCAGGCTTGAGTGCAATAGCATAATCTCGTGTCACTGCAACCTCTGCCCCCAGGGTTCAAGCGATTCTCCTGCCTCAGCCTCCTGAGTAGCTGGAATTACAGGCTGGGGTTACAGCCCACCACCACACTCAGCTAATTTTTGCATTTTTAGTAGAGATGAGGTTTCACCATGCTGGCCAGGCTTGTCTCAAACTCCTGACCTCAGGTGATCAGCCCACCTCAGCCTCCCATAGTGCTGGGATTACAGGAGTGAGCCACCACACCTGGCTAGAATTAGGAAATATTTTTAAGGGTACTAGTGGTTCCAAAGCTGCACGTTTCAATACAGTTTCCACCTAAATCCAAATGTTTTTCAGGTCTAATTGTAAACTACTACTTTTGTTTAATGTGGACTTACATAGTCTTCTGTATCAATACCTACTTCACTGGCAGTTTTGTCAAAGTGTGTTGGGTTGAGGCATTTTGCATTATATCTGATGTGGTGTTAGCATTCCTTCTTGTAGCAATCAATTTCATTTCTATTTGCTGTTGTAACTTAAAGTTAATGAACATTCAAAGTTTACTTTTATTTATTCATGCATTTTTTTGTGGACTGCTCTACAAAAGCACCTTTCTTCCTCACCAACATTCTATCCAAACTGAGTGCAGATGAATCTGAGTAGTTTCATTTTAGAGAGCAGCAGTCATATTTGTATTAGGAAGGCAATAGTCTTGGAAGAATACCAAAAAAAAAAAAAAAAAAAAAAAAAATCATTTTAAAGTGTTTGCCTCGTCCTCTAGTGAAAGCATTTGCGTTTCAGAGGCCATGGTGAGTCAGAGTCCCTTGCTGGTGCTTATGATACACTGCTAAGGGACTCTGCATGTGTGTGTGTATGTGTGTGTGTGTGTGTGTGTGTGTGTATTCACATATATGAAATATCCTATGGGGAAAATATTGATAAAAAATAATTTGCCTCTTTATGCACTGAAACTTTTCCTACTTCTCTGCAGGAATTGTTGCAACATAAATACTGGTTCCAACTTAGTAAATTAATTTTTACTTATATATTTCTTTTACATTTCAGAATACCTGATAAATTGCAAGTTTGTGCCCTACAGCTGCACGGTATGTATATGAATTACCTATAACTATGTAAATATATATATTAACTAAGAAGTTATAATATTTTTATGTATTAAAATTGCTTATAGATTTCATAATGTAAACATGTTAATTCTTGATTACTTACAGATAATGACAGCTTCAAAGGATAGTACATTTTATACATGTATTTTATTTTATTCTATTGTGAGAATCAGGTAAACATTTCTAAGATTTGATGAGGCAGAATAATTTTAATTACAAAGCATTCATCTGGTGAAGAGATTATTTTATGGAATTGTACTATTAAAGTGAATGGTGATGTGGAGTCAGACCATTGCAAAACCACAGTTTTGTCACTATTGTTTTATTCAAACTTTTTTTTTTTGCGAGTTTATTTTCTGTGATGGTTGCTTTAGGTATGGAGTGGTTGCAGATGTACTGTCTGCTGCACTGTCTCAAGCACTAGACGAATGGGAAAAAAATGTTTGCACCTGTTTAAAATCTCAACCATGCGGTGTTGTGATTCCTGGGCAACAGGCAGGAATTCTCAAAAGCTTGGTTGCACCTGCTCAATTGTTGCTTGCAGCTGTGTCATATGAGTGAGAGCACAGAGAAGCTTGTTAGCAGCGTGCTTGTGCTCTTACGTATTTTGTGTACTCTGACTCTGAAAGATTCTTACTTGATGTAGACCTTGAACTGTTACATTGGTTTATTCTAAAACTCACCGGTTTTAGCTTCTAAATATTTTCTTTAAATCCTCTGTTTTATGACTCAAAATATATTTTTTTAGTAGCTGTTGACTGCCCTAGATAATGTGTATGCCAACTTCTCTAAAGAATACCTGGGAGAGTATATCTCTTCAGATAACTGGGTTGATAATAATTTTTGTCCTGGTAGAGACATTTTGTGTTTGGCTCAATTTCACCGTGTTGGCAGCCCCACTATGTGAGGCTGGATGTAGTTATTGATCCATTTAGCTGAACAGATTTGAAAGCATTTGGCTATTAGTGGACACATGGGGCATATTCAGAAAATTTAAGGGTATATTGTAAGATAATTTCTTAATTCGTGCATGTGTTTCTGTTTCTGTTGGGGTAGAAGTGAGAGAGAAAAAAAGTGAAGATTAAATAGTAATTCTAAAAGAGGGGCTAAAATCCAGATGTACATTTTATGGAATATTATTCTTTAATTTAACAAATGCTAGATGCTTGGTATTTTTCATAAATGTTACTGATAATGGTATTAAATTTATTATAGTTATGGCTTTGTATGTTTTCTGACAGATATCTCTATTTTTGATATAGATAGGCTATTATAGTTTGTATATTTTACTAGTAGGTTAAGTTCTATAAATGCAATAGGAAGCCGCAACTCAATATTAAAGATATTTAATTTATTCAGTAGGCTGAAATTTCTAATATTGAAAACATTCAAATGACTTGCATTACTCTCCTTAATGTATTCTTTTAAATGCTGAGGAGTGTCCGTCGGTATTTAGTAACATAAATCTGAAGTCTTAGAGTTGGTGTATCTTTTCCTTTTATTGGCCCATTTGGAATCCTTTTTTGTATTTTTAACAAATCAGTTTGGTATGAATTTAACTATCCTCTTTGGAGGTAGGAAACACAGTACAAAGGTAAGTAGAGGATTGCCACAGCCTCTTATACAATGCCTTATACATAGTAATTGATCAGTAAATGTTGAATGAATGCATTTATGAATAAAACATTTCTGGAGCTAGAAATAGAGGGATTGTGTCCTAAAATCTTATTACTTGTTATACAGTTTGGATGAGTCTTGATGGACTTACTTTAGTTCTCATACAGCCAGTTATACAGAGATGAGAATACTGATAAATTCTGTCCTTAAAATGGGAAATTAATGTATAAGAATTGATCCTCTTTGACTATTTTAATGAAGAATTGAAATAACACTATTTGCAATATGCTTTAAACTAAGTTTTACTTACTACAAGAAGTCTGTATATTATTCCCATTATACATATAAGGCTGGGGCATTCATGGCTAAGTTACTTGTCACCTTGGAAATACTTTGCAGCACATAAATAAACAAATCATCTATGTTATGTGGTTAATGCCTCGTCTTTCCTGAGCACTGGCTTGTGCTCTCTCTCTCCCTCCCTATCTCTATCTCACTAAAACACAAAAATAAAATGTGTGTTTAATTCCTTTGGGTCAGTTAAGATCAGAATATTAAAAATCTGTAATTATTTTTCTAAGCAAAAGTAATGGACCCTGTGTTTACTGTATACATATTTATAATTATGGTCTCTATGACTCACTAAATTTTAACTGTAAATAGAGGTAAAGCCAAGCAAGAGTAGAGTCAAAATAGAGCAGTTAAGACTTGCTTTAGATAGATCATTCTAGTGTTCCATTTTGTGTGGCATAAGCCCTTCACATAAGATTGGCACAGTTTACATAATACGCCAGTATCTATTGCATTAAAACCTTTTGTTTAGGCTTCTCAAATTTTAGTACCACTGGTTTATGACATATGGACTTTTAGGCTTGGAACTACCTTTCCTCTGGGAACAGTTTTTCTTTTACCTCAGTTCACACCAGTAGACAAGAGTCCAATATCAAGGACATCATTTTTTTCCAGTGAACCTTAGTATGGTAGATTAAACTCTATCTCTCTGTTAGTCTCAATATTAGAAATGAAGAGATGAGCCAAGAATATATATTTGCTAGAATATTAATCATTAAACTAGACAGATAGTAGCAGCTTTTTGAGGGTCCTGTGTCAGGAATTAGCCTGGAATCTCAAAGAGGGAGAAATCCCTAGGATTCCTGAGCATTACTGCAGGTTCCCCTGTGATTTCAGGGTTAAGGAAATAAAGAAAGAAAATCCACATTTATTGAGAACATAGCATGCCTAGATATAATTTCTTTTTTTCTCCCTTCTTTCCTTCTCTTCTTTCCTCATTTCATTTTATTTTGCATGGTGAATGGATGTCTGCTGTTTGCTAGAAATTGTGCTAGGCTAGATGAATACAACAAAATCTTTGTTCTCAAGAGCATACAGGCTAGTGAGAGACAAAGATATATCAATAGAGTTCTTTTTGACTTCACCACTTATTATTAGTATGGTCTCAATCAAGTTACCTAATCTTTCTGTTCCTTTGTTTCCTCATTTGTAAAACTGGGAAGATAATAGTATCTGTTGTCTGAGAGTTAATAACACACTACATGTAAGATTCTTAGTACACTGGTTGGCACATATCAAGTACTGAAGAAATCTTAGCTATACTACTGTCATTTCTATAACTCCCAGTTCCACCACCATCACCACTACTGGAATTCAGACTGTGAAAAAAGAACACCTAATTGCCTGAGAGCAGGAATCCTGGTCTGGGCATTATCACATAGATTGTACTCAAAAGTTCTATACAAAGTTACCTCTGCTTCCCTGGCCTTAGAAGATATTATAAACATCATGAAGCAGTGTACTGAATCTAAAAGACTTTCATGTGATATTTTTATTATTTTTCCCCAATTTTTGTATTGGGGAAAAATACACATAACATGAAATTTACTATCTTAACTATTTTTTGGTGTACAGTTCAATAGTATTAAATACATTTATAATGCTTGCACAGCCATCACCACAATACATCTCTATATAACACTTTCATATTGTAAAACTAAAATACTATACCTATTAAAATATAACTTCCCATTTCCTTCTGCACTCTCACCCCCAGCCCCTGGCAGCCACCATTCTAGTGTCTGTCTCTGTCATTTTGACTTCTCTGTGTAGTCATATAAGTGGAATCATATAGTATTTCTGTTCTCGTGTTTGGCTTATTTCACTTAGCATAATGTCCTCAGCATTCATCCATGTGGTAGTACATGTCAGGATTTCTTTCTTTTTTATGGCTGAATAATAATTAATAGCATTTATATACCACATTTTGCCTGTCCATTCATTCGTCAGTGGACCCTTGGGTTGCTTACATGTTTTCATTATTATGAACAATCCTGCTATGAATATAGGTGTACAACTATCTCTTTGAGAACCTGCTTTCAGTGCTTTTGAGTATATACCCAGAAGTGGAATTGCTAGATTGTATTGTAATTCCATTTTCATGTGTTCTTATAATAAGATTAATTTCATTTAAATTGAATAAAGCCTTTTAGATTGTGTTTGTGAATAGCATTGATTTCCTCATAAGGAGAATAAGTTGAGTTAGGTTTATCGAGAACACATCTACTGCTTATGTGAGTTCAGATGCTTTCAACAAGCCTGTGACTACTTTAAATAAATCAGCATCTTGGAACCCAATGATGCACTTAGGATATCTGGATTGTAAATCTCATGCTTGAGTTTGAATTTAGGAGCTTTGAATTCCTTCCCACTGACCTTTACCAAAAGTCTAGCTCCATTATTCAGCAGCTGTGTGACCTCGTCGAGGTCGGCTAAGCTTACTAAGCCTCAAGCTTTCCCATGTACAGTATGGTGGTAACAACACCTACCTTTTTAATGGTGACTATGTGGATTAAAGTAAGTCAGGGATACAAAATACTTTATTTTGTGCACCACTACCACCTATATATTATTGCATAGTAGTCTCTATATATTATTTTTTCTTCTTTCCTCCTGTCAAAATATAAAAAGTGTTATAATGAGTAGTATAGGAATTTCAAGAAAGTGTGGGACACTTACATTAAGAAAGTTAACTTTGGTCAAGTTATGGCTCTGGTGATATCTGTTGATTGTCTCAGTTCAACATAATTAGACTCATAATTTCTAACTATATATGCTGCATTTCTGTAGAAGGCTAAGGCTGTTTAAAGAAAACCAAGATGGGGATGCTCACATTCACTTCAATGTCTGTTGATTATAGAGATGTGTCTTGCAATAGAAAGCCCGTTGACACAACCCAGACAACTCTCATCCCTCTTCTGAAAGTCAGATACTCTTAAAAGCAGTCTCTTGCAAACGATGAAGAACCTATGCTTGATGAGTTACTTTCACATGCATCAAAGTGACTTAAAAGTGGTGCTGTTGGTAATCTAAGCAGCCTCAGGTTTAGTGAGCATAGTTGTCAGTGTATAAATGGCTGTGTAAGGTTTTATTTTTTCTTGAGAAGGAAATTAGTGTGGTAAGATTTTCTGATTTCTTTCTATGCAAACTCAACAGTAGAAAAGCGGATTTGTAAATTTATATGTATGATGTTCCCTTAATTATCTTTAATAAAAACTAGATGATCTTAATTATAGTAAACCATTTTCCTCTGCCAGGCTGTTTATATTGCAGCAATATCTTCTTGAACAGCAATCAGAAAAGGATTCTTTTAAAATAATGGAAAAATCACTAGATAATGTATAGAATTGATTATTACTTACCACAGGTAATACAGACCTGCCTAACATCAAATGTATAGTTTTGACCATGATGAATCAAGGTAAATATTGATGATTAATGATTTTTATTTAGTTGAGCATATTACAAAGGACCACAAAGTTGGTGGTTTAAACAGAAATTTGTTTTCTCACAGTTAGAAGTCTGAAATCAAGGTTTATTAGTCAGGTTGGTTCTTGCGAGGGCTGTGAGGGAAGGATCTGTTCCAGCCTTTCTCCTTGACGTATAGATGGCCATCTCCTTCCTATGTCTCTCCATGTTGTCTTCCCTCTATAAGTGTCTGTCTCTGTCCCCAGGTTTCTCTCCTTTTATAAGGACATCAGTCATATTGAATTCAGGCCCACCCTAATGGCCTTATTTTAACTCAGTTACCTCTTTAGAGACCCTATGTCCAAGTAAGATCACCTTTGGAAGTACTCGGGGTTAGAACTCCAACACATGTTTTGTTTTGGAGGGGTTGGGTAACAAAATTTAGTTCATCATAATTGGATTAATAATAGTTAACATTTATTGAGTGACTTTCATGTTCCAGATTTTATATATATATATATATATATATATATGCACATTTATGTGAGTGTGTATATATATATATGCATGTATGTATATATAGATATGTACATATCCAATATATGTGTGTGTATATATGTTTTATGATCCTTGCAACAGCCCTATGAGGAAGATGTTATTTCCCCATTTTGCAGGTGAGAAAACAAAAGTCAGAGAGGATAAGCAATTTGTCCAAAGTCATATAGCGTGTAAATATTCAATGCTGGTATTTGAACCTAGCATCCCATGCTGCTTTTTAAATGGATAAACCTGATAACAACTCAGTCAAAAGCCCAAAGATACTTTGAACATTTGAGATTTTTTTGTTTTTTTGTTGTTGTTGTCATTAGAACTTGTGCCAAGGGACATTTTATCTGTCAAAAATGGCGCATAAATGCCTAATCATTGACTGCCGACGTGTTTACTCTTGAGTGTTTTACTGACAATTGTCTTTGAAGGCTTAGTGTTTTAGCACTCCTGAACTTGATAAAGCTTTTGGACAGGGTGGAATCTGAGCATAGACTACAAGGGTTGATTCTGGCCCCCATTTGTATGGATGACACTGAGAGACAAGTCATGCCCAGAGTCGGCTACTCAGCACATGTGCTTTCTACTGTCCTTTTCTCTCTCTCTCACTCCCCTTCCTCATCTTTGTTTTTTCACTATTTACCAGGTAGCTTGTGATTTTTTTTCTTTTATCCAATCTTTGCCATAAGTGATAAACACTGAAAGGGGATGGAGTGAAGAGTCACAAAATGGGCAACATTTCTGCTTACATGAAAGCCAGCTCACTTGTAGGTGTGTACTACACCCTGGCCGCAGGCTTGTTGTTATTCACGCTAAAGAGCCAGGCACATCGTGTACCTTATATAAGTTTTCCATCTTACCAATGAAAACAGTTTGTTTCTCGCTTTGAAGTTTTAAAGCAGAACTTGTTCATGACCCAATTTCACTAATAATTCTCTTAAGTAACCCTTGTACTCATTTAAAGATTTTTTTTCCACCCACTGTCTGTCTAGCCTGGTTTAAAATTTTTATATATGTACTTTTAAAAAATTGATTAGCTGGAGAGCTGCCCATTCCTCTGTGCTGTATAATAAGGATTTTAAAACTGCACACTGAATTCTGTATAGTGTAATTAAAACTGACCCACATTTGGACCTGAGTACACCAGGACTTAGCCAAACTTGCCATGAGCTGAGTTCTGGTGGCAGATGGGAACTAATGAGGACACACTCCACTCCAGAATTTCCCAGCTGCTTGGCCCCTTTTTGTACAAACAAGGTTTGGAGCGAAGTCCGGATCCCAAGAGCATGTTCTGTAAATGTGCTGTACCCAATGATTTGGGAAATGTTCTCACAAAATTGGGCTGTTTCAAGGTATCCATAAGGCCTCAGTGACTTTCAGATTTAAATTCAAAGGGGCCTTTTGTGCTTTCTACAACCAATTTTTAATTTTAAAGTGAATAAAACATCGCATTCCCCCGTCTTTTCTCTCATGCCTGGTGATGGAATGATCACTTTATATCACAACCTGGAAATTTGCAGGTGATTATCTCAGAGACAGTTGTACATCAGGTAGACAAAGTCTCCTTGCAACCTATGGATCTCTTCAACTGGTTTGATGTCCTGGGACTATTCAGGCAGATGTAATTGAATCAGTCTGAAGCAGCTGTAGCTGGCATGTGGTCTCTCAGATTGCTAGCACCTGCTTGTTTTTTTGCAACTCACTAGAGTGAGAGAAGTGCCAAAACCAGCACTGGTCTTGGAGCAGATAAAGCACTCCAGATCTTATATCCCATTCCCCTTCCAACCTAGCCACATCATCACTGGTGCCGAAATTAATAAAATCCCTTTTCATGATTAGGTCTGAGGTATACTTTTACTTCTCATTCTTCTCCGTATTCAGATCCTGACAGTACTGACCATGCAAATCCAAAAAAATAAGGGAGTATAATGGTGATCAGGTGGCTTTGGGGCTCTCTTATCATTAGACAACTGGGTAGCCTGTGGTTTGCAGAATCATTTAAATGAATGCACCAAATTCATTTGCTGTTCCAGCACAGTCTTATTGGCACAGAGAATAAGCAGTTAATGTATAACAAACTGTGAGCTGTTATGGAATATGATGAATACACTTCCTTAGCAAGAGGGAATGTAAAATGGAGCTATCTCTCTAATATAAGGTCTAAACTAACCGCCGTGGATTTCTTCAACACTTACTATGTGCAGGAAAATGAAGTATACTAAAAGATAAAATTTTGGACATAATAAGTATGTAAAATATATTTTGAAATACACAGACTTGGATTTTTTTGGAGATGGAGTCTTGCTCTGTCGCCCAGGCTGGAGTGCAGTGGCGCAATCTCAGCTCACTGCAACCTCCACTTCCTGGCTTCAAACAATTCTCCGGCCTCAGCCTCCTGAATAGCTGGGACTACAGGCACATGCCACCACACCCGGCTAATTTTTTGTATTTTAGTAGAGACAGGGTTTCACCGTGTTGCCCAGGCTGGTCTCAAACTCCTGAGCTCAGGCAGTCCACCCGCCTGGGTCTCCCAAAATGCTAGGATTACAGGCGTGAGCCACCACTCTGACTGGATTTTAAAAAATGTTTGAACTTATTTAAAAGTAGTTGTTTATCTTCTCTTTGTTTCATTTTATTATTTGGCAGGCATATATTTAATCGTTAAGTGTTATCAATATCCTAATGTTTAATTTGAATCCAGTCATAATAAAGACAACATATTTACTTACATTTTATAGCTTATGTTGCAAAGCTTTTATAAAATGGGTTTAATATTGATAATATTTTGAGAGAAGCTATGACATAAATGGAGTTCACAAATAATGGTAATAAGAGTGAATTCTAAAATGGTAATTTATTGTCATCAGCAGATGCCTGTGTTGCAAGGCATGACTACATGCTGTGAGCACAGAGAAGTATCTATGGTACTGACTGCAAGACTCTTATGATATTTGAGGAGATATGATACAGGTTTTTAAAAAAATAAAATAAGGCGCTCTCAGTGTCAAATTGCATGCTCGAGACCTGGATTTGTTGTAAAATGAATGCTACAGACTTTTTTTTTTTAAGTTAGGCAGTCTAGTTGTGAAGTCAATGTTCTAAATTCAGCATCCCCTGTCTCTCCTTCACTGTCCATGAGACAACACTAATCCGTTATGGCTGTCTCTGTCTCTACACCAAAACTTGACCTCAGAGTCCCTCTGAAGACAATACTTTAGACAACCATTACCAATTGTTGGAAGTTTCATGTAATAGGAAACCCATTTGCCATTGTTGAAAAAATATCATTAAGTGCTAAACATATTTAGTGGAGGCAGAGATCTCTGTGAACTGCTGGGAAGAGACTGAACTTAAGCTGGGCCTTGAAAAAAGCATGAAACATAGGACATGAGGAAATAAGAAAGGAGAACATCAAGCATTGCCAAACTGAGTAATGTGTACAAATGAGTTAAGACTGGAATTATATGGCATAGTCAAAGATAAAGAGTAGACCTCAGGTATACACAAATAAGTGGTCATATAATTATTAGTTTAATGTTTCTCTCCTCTGCTAGACTGTAAACTGTGAAATGTAATATTTTTTTCTTCTTTTTTTAAATTATACTTTAAGTTCTAGGGTACATGTGCACAACGTGCAGGTTTGTTACATATATATATATATATATGTTCCATATTGGTGTGCTGCACCTGTTAACTTATCATTTACATTAGGTGTATCTCCTAATGCTATCCCTCCCCCCTTCCCCCACCCCACGACAGGCCCCAGTGTGTGATGTTCCATTTCCTGTGTCCAAGTGTTCTCATTGTTCATTTCCCACCTGTGAGTGAGAACATGCGGTGTTTGGTTTTCTGTCCTTGTGATGGTTTGCTCAGAATGATGGTTTCTAACTTCATCCATGTCCCTACGCTACTCAGACCATCCTATCCGAATTTGATCTCCCAGGTGTTTCTGTAGGTTCTTATTGTTTTCATTCATATACACAATTTACTGCACAATTTTGGGTGCAGATTATCACTGCCAAAATTCTGTATGAGGAATATAGGGGAACTCAAAGAAGTTTTTATTCTTTTAAATTTATATAAGAAAATGAAAGAACAATAATTTTAAGAAGCTGATTTTATTTTATAAATACTGTGGTGCTTTCAAAACTGGCTTGGAGGAATTTCTATTTTAACTGTAGTATTTAAGAATTATACTGTTAATACATATCTCTGGTTTCAGGGAATAAAGATACAATATAATAGAGTAGAAAGAGTACAGGGTTTAGAAATAGAAGAGAAGGATTTAAGTTTCTCCATTATCACTTATTGGCTGTGAGATATAGGCAGACCTTCATGTGCTTTTGTGCTGTTTCCTCATCTGTAAATTAGAGGTGACAACGTATCAAAGCACTTTAAAATTTAAAACATCTCTTCTTCTTCCTCCTCTCATTAGTCATCATAATCATAATGCTATTCTGAAACCATGTTTCAGATAAATATGATCTTCTGTATAGGTCCTTTTTTTCCTACCACTTATTATTTGCTCTAGCTATTGCAGATTTACTTTACACCTTGAGTAGAGCATTATAGTAATCTAAAAAGAAGCAAGAATTCCAGAAACACCCTATAACCTAGTCATGGCTAATATTTACTGTTGAGCTATTTGTACCTCAATAACAATTCTCTGTCATTTGTAATATAACTGCTTAATATAAATAATTTATGTATTAAAAGTCAATGTTTTATACCAACCCCAAAACAGTGCCTTTTTATGATTTATTTTTTATTCTTTCATTCATTTAATTCAAATTATTGTAGCTACTGGCACAAATGCATTCACTTTCTACCTGATTATATAGGAATACCCTAATTATCTATATTCACATCTCACTGAACTTATAAAGTGTTAGGAGACCAGTGTCTGAGAAAAAAAGTCAAATATAAATAGATTCATCTCTGAGTTGTAAGAACCTTTTGTCCCCACCTTTAGAATATTTGGTGACTAATTAATTAAGTAATGAATGCACACCTCTTAAGTTAAAAAACCAAAAGAAAAAAATTTGATATTGCAGTTTCCTAGGAAGTTAATGTTTTCATTCTTTCCTCTTTTAAGCATGTAATATCTAATAGTTAATATCTGCATGTATCATCCTTATGGTTTTGAGAGTCTTTAAGGGAAATTATGAATACAATTTCTATTTTCTAAACAAAAGATTCCTCTACATTTAGGGTAAAATGTGTGAATAGATATTTCACACATTCATATTTGCGTGAAATATATTTTCAAAATATATTTCTTAAACTATTTAAAATAAATTTGTAAAAGTATTTGAACTTTTACACTATATTTCATTCTTATATTTTGTAAAGCATATCAAAAGAGGATTATACCACAGTTTATGACTTTTTAACGATAAAAAATTAAATAAGGTAGGACTATCTGAAATTTAAGATTTAAGTGTAACTACATAACGATATGCACAGAAAATAGAGATAATGAAAATTAACTAAAATGTTGCTTTTATAATGGCTTATATTTGTGTAGCAAATAGGATAGCTGAGTTTAGTATTACTTAAGAAATGGTTAATTCTGTATATCAGGAGACAATTCAAACATAATCTTTAATCATGCTGGTCTGATGCCTTAAGCCATGCTCTGTATACTTATTAGGGTCTTTGCCAAGTGTCATGATAGCAATACACTCCAGACGGAAAGAAAATTGATTTTCCTCTGTGTAAATTTGTTATTGATATTATATTTAAATTTCTATTGATAAAAAGTTAGTATATATACTATCTGAATCAAGTTCTTCAGAAACATAAATAATTTTTTATTTGTGAACTGATTTATGTCCAATTAAGTAATGTCCAGGATACTTTTGCTATTGAGCACATATCATTGTCAAATATTAATTATTTATATCAATATACCGCTTGAATTTTTAAAAATATAAAGGCCTCACTTTATCACCCAGGCTGGAGTGCAGTGGCATGATCATGGCTCACTGCAGTCTCAACCTCCCAGGCTCAAGCAATCCTCCCATCTCAGCTTCCCCAGTAGCTGGGACTACAGGTGTGTACCACCATGCTCAGCAGATTTTTAAATTTTTTTGTAGAAATGGGAGTCTCACTATGTTGCCCATGCTGGTCTCAAACTCCTGGGCTCCAGCAGTCCTCCTGCCTCAGCCTCCTAAAGTGCCGGATTTACAGGCAGGAGCCACTGCACCCAGCCTATTAATTTTCTTTTCTTTTCTTTTCTTTTTTTTAATGACCAATTCCACTTTAAGATCAGTTTCTGGCTTGCTTGAAAGGATTGGATTAGAAGATGTATCACTTTTGGAGGACATCTGCATTGGATTTAAGAGGGAACAACTCCAAATAGAGGACAGTACATTTCGTTTGAGGCTTGCTACTACCAGAAACCATCACTGCAACCTCTAAGTTTTCTCACTGATTTTTATTTGTCCTTCTGTGCTGCTATCAACTGGGGGCTTTGAGATCACTATTTACGCTTGTAAAACAGCTGTACCTCTTCCTCTGTTTTAGTCCTAGAGAGTACAGGGAAAGTGTACTAGTTACCTATGGCTGCTGTAGTAAATTATGTTAAACTGGGTGACTTAAAAACAACAGAAATTTATTCTCTCATAGTTCTGGAGGCTAGAAATCAGAAATCAAAACATAGCAGGGCCACATTCCCTCTGAAGGCTCGCCGTGAAAATCTTTCCCTGGCTCTTCCAACTTCTGATGGTCCCAGGTATTCTTTGGCTTTTGGCACTATCACATCAAACTCTGCCTTCATCTTTACAGGACCTTCCCCTCTGTATGTATCTCTCTGTGTCCTCTCCTCCTATTAAAAGCATATCAGTTATTGGATTTAGGGCCCACCTTAAATCCAGGGTAATTTTATCTGATGATTCTTATTAGTTGCATCTGCAAGAACCTTATCTCCCAAGAATGTTACATTCTGAGGTTCCAGGTGAACAGGACATTTTGGGGACTCTAGTCAAAATTCAACCTACTATAGAGAGTAATTTTATTTTTCTGTAGTAAATATCTTTGGAAGGCTTATTTACACACTGCTATTGTTTGAATATTTGTCCCCTCCAAAGCTCATGTTGAAAGTTAAGCCCCAGTGTGGCACTATTGAAAGCTGGGGCCTTTAAGAGGTGGGTCATGAGGGCCCATGAATGGATGAGTCTTTTCTTGAGTTAATGAATTAATGGGTTATCATGGGAGTGGGACTGGTAGCTTTATAGGAGGATAAAGAGAGACCTGCGGTAGCACAGTCTGCCCCCTTGCCATGTGATGTCCTGCGTTATCTCAGGACTCTCTAGAGAGTTGTCACAGCAAGAAGGCTTTCACCAGTTTTGCCCCCTCAACCTTGGACTTCCCAGCCTCCAACTATAAGAAATAAATTTCCTTTCTTATAAATTGCTGAGTTTCAAATATTCTGTTATAAGCAACAGAAAAGAGACTAAGACATATGCTAACATGTTAATTATTTTTCCCCTCGGTAGTTGACAAAGTTTATTCTGTCCTCTGTTTTTAGAATACTTGTTGCGTTAGCACCTTAGTATATTTTATGAATTTCATGGAATTATGAATCATTTTCTGTCATACTTTTTTTAACTACTGAAACTTCTCACTATAGATGACAAAGTTGAGGTATAGAATAGGTAACCAACAGTCACTAACTCTGCAGATGGACTGCAGAACGAAAAACTGACATTGGTATCATCCATCTTTTCTGTGAATCCATGTGTGTTGAGATTGCAAATACACTTTTATAGTCCATGGCACTTTCACATAACATTACTTGTGACCTAAATAAATCATGAGTTGCAGAAAATGTTTTTCATAATGATCTCTAGATTCTATAAGTCAAGTATACAATTGAAATTTTGTGTCATAGATGGACAAAAATCATGCTAGATGATTGCATGTTGAGACCACGAGGTAATCCATCTAATTTCTGTACTTAGCATCGGCCAGGTCTTTATTAGAGAACTATGGATATGGCCACACATACAAATACACATCCATTAAATGAACACTGGAATCATGAATATCCAGGTCTAGATTAAAACAGCAAGGCCAAGGCTCAGAAGGTTAATTTTTAACTTTAAATAACCAGTAAGTGGCTGAGACAGGACTAAACTCAGCTCTGCTCAACTCAGACACCTGTTTTTTCTACTTCTCCCAAGTTGATTCTCAAACTGCAGGAAATCTTTGTGTTTTTCCCCTTGTAAGTAAGGAGCAGACCACTTTTATGGTGAGTGGGTAGAGGTAGCAGAAGGTGAAGTAAACCATTCCTAAAAGAATTGGGATATAATTGGAAGCATTTGTTGACCCTTTCCACCTCATGGTTTTGGGATATTACAAGTACGTTTTCTTTAAGAATGCTCAATAAGCCAACCATTTGAATTTTAAACATAGATAATTAATAGAGTGATTATATGAATTAATCAGAACCAGTATTATAGGTCTCATCTACTGAACAGTTTCTCTAACTTTCAGCCCTTTTGGTGCACTTCTGTTCTGGATAAAATATAATTGTATGCTCATAGGACAGAAAAATTTTACAAATGAGCTTAGGCTTCCCTGCCAGAAAAGAAAGGATGAAATATAAATGAAAATGAAAAGTAAGTAATCCCTGAAATGGTAATATAGTTAAATGTAAAAATATGCCTTTGATAATACCAGACTGGGATTTGCACCCAAAACACATTAATTGAATTAACCTATTTTAGTTTGTCTTGTATCTGTTGCCAAAAATAACAAAGAGAAGAAACTATTCTTTTGTTAGATAGCAGATTTCTTTCTGGTGTGGATTACTCTTCTATCATGAGTAAACGATTACAGTTCAGTTGATCCCAGGCACTAGAGACAGAGCTCTGAACTAGAAGACCCAGAGAGAGACACTAAACAAATTAACAAATGCATAAATAAGATCCATTCAAGAAGTGGTAAGTGCTATTCATGAAGCACAACTACAACAAAAAGGATAAAGAATGACTGGTAATCCGGGGGCAGGGTGTAGGTGGCCTTTTTGAGGAAATAAAGTTTGAATTCTAAGACTTGAATAACGTGAAGGAGTCATTCAAGGGAAGATCTCGCTTACAAGAAATGCAATCTCTAAATCATTACAGGTTATGCAGGGTTGTGCATCTAAGGTGTGTGTGTGTGTGTGAGAGAGTGTGTGTGAGAGAGTAACTGTGACAAGGGAGGAGTGTTCTGTCAACTATTAACAATGTACAATTGGGAAGTCTGCATCTTCAGGGGCAACCAGTTGATCCTCCTCTTTATCCTGGTATTAAATATAGCCATAGTAAGAATTTGGGAATGGATTAAAAATGCTTAACCTTATCTCCTTAAACTTTGCCATATCCCATAAATTTTAACCATATCACCTAAAATTTTGTTATTTCTGAAATCTGTACTAAGTTTGGCCACAAAGGGAGGAATTGAATTCATTGCTACTCTTAGCTCTCCCTAGCAATTTCATTGTCTGCTCTGGTACCAGGGTTTGTTAGAGAAGCTAGAGGGATTTTTGAGTCATCATTTCTCCCTTTGGTAAATCACTTCTTCAAGTAGTAATATCAGCCCTTTTCCTCCTTTTCCATATATCAAGAGTGAAACTGAAAATAAAGGGTTAAACTGATTTCTTTTGATTAGTTTCATAGGAGCCCAAGATTTAACATAGAACTTTTTCGGAATATATAGTTATCTCTCCACTTGAGGTGAGCACGGGAAATCTATTTTTCTCATTTCAACTTTCATCTTGAAACCGAAATTTCACCAAAAGCTTCATTCAAAATTTTTTTATTCATAACTAAGCAAAGATGTATGGTAGTAAATCATTGAAACGGATTATCTTTGATTGAATTTTCCTGAGTTTAATGTGTCTAATCAACTTTTCATTCACCACATTATTTTCCCATTGCTTGATGTTATACCAGATAATAGTATTACCATGACCCAGGCTGATACTATGTGAAAAAATGCACAAGGAAGTACTCTGAACATTTGAAAAACACAGTCAGGTAATAGTTTCAGAAATTGTTAGATTTTTCTGTATGAGAGTCTAACTTTTTTTCACTACAGATACTAAAATTTATCAATATACTTTTAGTAGGCTTTAGCCACATCCTAATTTACAAACAAAACTATTCTTGCCAGTTATACCCTTGAATCCTACCAAGGAAATTCCCATGGTTCTATCCTTATCGCAATGGAACCCAGAAATGGAGAAATGGACTACTTATTTTCTTAGAAATACCACAGTGCACACTTTCCTATATCTAACTGATATGACCATATAATTTGTCATCTCAATAATGATTGAGAGATTTTGCTTTAAAATATGTATCCAAATGATAGGAATATTAAGTCACAGTGGAAGAAGGCCATTAATATACTGAAGCCTCAAGTGCCACAAATTTAAAAAAAGATAGGTATTACTATTTTAACTGTGAGCATGCACTATCATCAAAAACATATTAAGAGTGCTTGTGGCAATATATACCTGAATTATAAATGAATTTTGATATTTTGACATTTTGTTTATATGAGAGCGTATGTCAAGGATAGATTCAACGAATCAGCTTGGTGGCTGCAGCTTTAAGTTGGCAGTAAAGTATGTAAGTAATACATTTCTGATCAGTCTTGTTTGATAGTCTTGTTTTAACACCTTGACAGAACTAAACCATTGACACCCAGAGGTACTTGTGCATGGGGATAGTCTTTAAGATAATATTTAGTTTATTCAATGAGCCAGAATGTTCAGTGTGTATATTGTTTGCTTTTGTTATAAAGACATGGCTACAGTCTACATACAAAATACCAAGTAGAGATTTGTTTATTGTAGTAGGCATAGGTGCTCAAAATGGATATTTAAGTCTCAAACATATTTTTCCACCATTCTGTATTGGATTATTAACACACAAAAGTATGTACTGTTAAAACTATAAGGTAACTTATGGATTATTCTTTGAACTAATGTAGTTATTATTTTACAAATGAGGAAATGGAAACCCAGTGAAGTTGAATGATTTACTGTGGGACTAGACAAGTCTAGAATGAGAAATTTAACAGTCCAGTACTCTTTATTTCCATGTATATACCTTTCACCATTTACCATTACACTGAACAATCTTTGTGCTATTTGTATTTTTAAAATGTACTCACAGGGTCAAAAAAAAGTTTGAATGGTACACAAGGATATAAAATGAAAAGTATGTCTTTACCAACTGATAGTACTATTCACCAGAGATAAAAGTTTCAACTGTATTTGTGTAGAGAAATGTATCTATATACCTTTAATTTAAAACAGAAAGGGAATCATACTGTTCAAATACATTTGTACTTTTTTCTTAATGCCATGTCTTAGAGATTTTATATATTCTAGATATAGTGTTTATATTTTGGTATATTATACTTTATCTTTTCCACTTTTTAAACAGCTACTTAATATTTCCATTTTATGGATGTCACAAAATGTATTTAACCACTGCCTATTTATGGAAATTTGGTTATTTACAGTTTCTTTGCTGTTTAAAAATATTATAAAACAGCTTTCTAAATATATCCTTGTTTTTATTTTAATATCCACATAGCATACTTTCTTAGATATGTTTATATAATTAAAATTTTGATGCCTGTTAAAAATTTGCCTTCAAAACATTTTTCTGACACATACATGTAACAACATCATATGAGAATTCCTGCTTTCTCACAGCCTCATCAGTACTGGGCTTTAGCAAATTTTTCTAATCAGAAAAGTGAAAATGATATTTCACCATTGTTTTGATTTACATTTCTTTACTTATGAGTTAGAGTAAACAACATATTAAAATTTCACTGGCCATTTACACTTTTTTTACTTTTTTTGTGAATTGGCTGTAATACTTTTCTATATTTTCTACTGACTTTTAAAATACTTTATTGGTTTGTATAGCCTCTGTATATTATGAAAAATAAATTTCCTGTAGTATGTGTTAAACATATTTCTTGCTTATTAATTTGCTTTTTGAGTTTTGTATGTGTAGAAAATTGTTTTATGTAGTTTCATTTTTCAGTCATTTCCAGTTTTAGTATATGTGCTGCTGAAGTGACCACTCATTTTTCAATCATTTCCTTTATGGCTTAGAAAAATTCTTACACCAAAAAAATTACTCAGATTTTCTTCTAGCACATTTATGATTTAGCCTCATAATATTTACATCTTTGATTCAACCAAAACTTATTTTTGAGAGTGAAAATAAAGTTTAATTTTATCACTTGAAATAAGAGCATCAATTTTTTAATTCTTTGAATTCTTGTGAATTTTAGATTTTTCTGAAAGCTTTGTGAAGCTTTTTAGGTTTTGTAAGGGGGCACGGGATGCTGCCTCAAGGTATCAAAAGACACGGCTCTATTCGCGCGTGCCGGACCGAATGTAAATGGCTACCAAACTTTGGACATTTTTTTTACTGTACTCAACAGTCCTGGGGGTGGGGTCTATTCTTGGTGGAACTATAGGCCGAACACCTCCCAAAAAACATCTTGCTTATAAACGATAGTTACATCTCAGGCGCGGCCCGCCCTCATTTTGCTAATTTCAAAGGCAATGATTCGCAAATCAGTCACACCGACATCCATCGGCGAATCACCCATCCCAACAACCCCCTTAGTGCAGACTACCTCTTTACACAGCAATCCCGCTTCACAGTCGCATGGGCTGCGACACTAAATCCAGTTCATATGGTAATATTAATTTTACTTACTTAGCAAAGCACTTACTTATCAGTAAGACCCTGTATCTGTACAAATGAAATCAAAATGTGAAAGTTGTAATTTAAGCGGGACACAATAGCTTAGTGATAAATAGATTTATTTGTACCTTGAAAAGTTCACTTGAAGTAATCATTGTTATTAAAAGGCAATTATTTCACATGGTTTTGTAAGCATAAAAGCATATTGGAGACTCTTTCTAAGGGTTGTAAATAAGTGAAAGATCCATTGAGCTAGAAAAGTTGAGTATTCAGCAATAAAAAAGCATTGTCCAGTTTAACATGTATTATATTTATATCTGTAGTTGACAAGGAGAGAAGTAAGTATAGGTGAAATGTGAAATATAACTAGGAGAGAGGGATTAGGAAATGTCATTTAACTTTTTTCCTACTCTTCCTTTTATTTTTAATATAATAATTATATTTCTCTTCTAAAAGTAGTACACTATCAATGTAAAACTATTTGGTAAACACAAAAGGACAGAAAGCAGACAAGAAAATTGCCATTGATATTACTATTACCACTTAAAGAAAAAGTTATTAGTATTTTGGTGTATATATGTATGTATGCATGTAACAACATAGGATTATGCAAGGTTATGATTCTGATTTTTCAACTAGCAATATATTATGAATATTTGTTTCTGTCAATATTTTTTGTGACATGACTTTTTTTATTGATTATATAGTATTCCATACAATGGATGTGTTATAATTTACCTAGCCAATCTCTTATTTTTGTACATGCTTCCAATTTTTCTCTAGTAAACATAAATTACGATGAATATTATTGTGACAATATTTTTTATAAACATCCCTGATTATGTCATCAGGTAAATACTTAAGTATAATAATTGAGTCAAAGATATATGTATTTTAGAGGTTTTGATGCATTTAGCTATACCATTTACACATTGCTGTGTCTGTCCCAGCAGTATCTGAAAGTATCTATTTGTTCATATCCTCATCAGTTCTTGGCATAAAACTTAATATGGTTCAAAGAAAAACTCTCAGTGGTCTGGCAAGAATGAGTACACAAAGGTGGGAAGAGGTCAAGCAGAGGTAAGTGATGTTTTTGTCTAAGAGATGTTGCAGGCTGCCTCAGGCTATGGAGAACAGCTTTCTCCAAAGCAAACTTGCATTTTCAAAGGCGGCCCAGACTCTGCGTGCTAACTTGGCACAGTTGAGATGTCCTTGTTTGCTTTAAGGCAGTGGCCTGACCCTTCAATCACATTCAGTGATCGAGACCACTTACTCATACTAATCATTGCACACAGAAAATACATGAAAGATATGTATTCATCACTCAATATATTTTGCCTCTCAAGTGTCATGAAACATTCAGGGTACATTAACTGGCAAATGCACACCTGGAGTATGTTACTTAGCTTTAGAAACTGCTAATTTTTTAAAAATCAAATATTTCATTTTGAGGAAAAAAATCAGTTTTGGATTTTGAGCATATATATCATCTTTCATTTTGGCCCAATTAACCCAGCAGGTGTGTGTAAATTAGGTCACTACTTTGTCACCGTGGTAACATGCATTGGGGAGGTGGATCTTAACCACCTCCAGCACAGGTGATGTTGGCTGAGTTGGTATTAAGAGGTGCTTTAGAAACAAACAAGGCAGAATTTAATATGTTAGAGTGTAGAAAATAGGTCTGATGTCGGATACCAACAGATAATTCTATCACACGAAAACAAGTACTATCTCAAATCTGTATAAAGAAGAAAGATCTAATGAGCCTTAGAAACAGGAATTGTGTTGTAAAACTTACTAACAGTCTCTGAAAGAACAGACACTACAGCACTCAGGAGACGGTAGTCTCATTTCCTCATGGAGCAAGGGATTTGAAGGTCAGGGTCAGGTTCTCTGCAATTTAAGGCTGTTTTTAGAACTAAGCCATGGTTTTTGGAGGATCAACAACCTCCTGACTACTCATTCTAGTGACTAGATTTTAGTCACTACTGAGGGTTTTTTTAAAGTGCAGTGTCTAATTATTTCTTTTAAGTGCTCTTTTGATCATTATTCATAATTGTTTATGGGTTAACAAGTTGGCAGAGTTGGTCTATGCCAGCACTCCAGCACTCATACGGTCCCGATAACTCAGGCTTCTTCTCACCAGGTGGAAAATCAGACATGCTTCAAGATCGCTAGTTGAGATTGTGCAATCTGTTTGGCTGCTAAAGGTTCCAAATTATGTGAGCATTCTGCAGCCCCACAGAGTGGTAGAATTTCTTCACTTATCACTGACAAGTTCACACTTCTTTGGGTCACTAAAATTGTAAATATGCATTATCAGATGCAGAAAATAGGCCAAATTAATAATGTTAATTATATGTCCAAGGAAATGCATCTCCCATGACCATTTGCAGCACCCACATATGGATGGTAATTCTATCGAGCCTTTGGTGCCAATTCGTACCTGGCTTTAAAATTTTCAGTTTGCCCTTATGTCCTATTTTACATTTGTATAACTTCTTATAATCTTGAAGCATTTTTGTATACCATACTTCTTTTTTGTGTGATATTTTAGACGTGGCATTTCAGAAACTTGAATGTACCTAGTGTTTATTTTCAGTTGGTTGTGACCACAGCTTTATTAGTTATTTTGTGTGTTTTCAATAGTTAATATTTACAAAACGCTGAACAAACCTCTTCAAGATTGCTTTCCATAATCTCCTTTTCCATGTGTCAAGGATGAGAGCTACAGAGAGAAGAGTCATAGTGACTCACCCTGTGTCACAGAGTATGTGAATTTACTTTCAAAGGAGAGTCAAGGGTCCCTGGTTTTCAGTTCTTTTTTTTTTTTTTTTTATTCTCCAAGAGTCATGCAGGTTTGGAGACTTACAAAGGGATAGCATTGCTGAGTGGAGAAACATTTGACTCAAGTACTCTTTTACCCCTAACATCTCTTTTACCATTTCCCTCCCTATATTCAAGTCTTCTTTTCCATCATCTCTCCAGTAGATGCTGAAAACCATTTCTTTTTGAAGAGCTGGTTCATATGATAAAGACCCAAAGTCTCAATAAAATCTATTAACCTGTTAAGGGTAAGTGTATGCATTGTTCACTGGAGAGCATGATGCCATATTCTACCCTGCCTGCTTGGGGACAAGGCCAATGGCAGCACAAATTAGCATCAGAACAGAGCTTTATCACAGTGGAATCTCAGGTTGTTTTAGGAATGAGACACGAAACAAAAATAGATAAAGGGATTAAATCTATCAAATATAATAGAGGAAATTGTAGTAGATTCAGGGAACTTGGACCCCTGAATTGTAGTAACTAAGCTGGAGAGGAAATGGACAGTTAAACAAAGTAGGGCTGTTTCTTTTTTTCGTTGTTTGATGAAATAATTTTTGCCCCTTTTAAATGGTATGTTAAAAGAGAGAGAGGGAGCCTGGTATATCTGAAACAAAGAGCCTACACAGTCACCAAGCTGGTTGGTTTTTATACCTTCCTTTACTGAGTATTGTCCTTCAGTACAATACAGAGCCATTTCTTTGTTCTCACAAGCTAGCAGTTAAATTGTATGTAAATGTATGCAAATTAGATGCTGTCTAATAAAGAGAGTCATTAGATGGAAGAAATATTTAGTTTAGGGAAAAAAAGCAGGTGTATTGTGTAAAAGAAAATGTAAGGCTACAAAAAAGCCCAAACTTTTGTGGACAGTTATAGAAAATTTATTAAAATAGATTTTAAAAGACTTACGTCTTCCTGACCTTTCCTTTGTGCTTATATATGTGTGTGTGTTTTAAAAATATTTACATATAAAACTAGGAGATTGGCTTCTTTCCCAGAATTACTGGAAGCACCTTCACCAGGAACATTTGGACTTGAATAATCTCCACAGCAGCATTTTCCTTCTTGAATTAAATGAATTGTAAAATGAATGATTTGCCGAAGAACACTGACTGCTTATTTGGGTTCCTATCCCGTAGGTTGATAGAGGCTTAGTGGCTCCGTGGTGTGTATCTTGCTATTTTAAGGTTTCCTTTCCACACTATTCCACTCCAGTCTCTCTAATATGAGCTTCTTAAAAGATACCTAGACTATAAGCTCCTTGAGAGGAACCAACAGTTCCTTTTAAACCTTATCAATGCTGTATTCAGTGTTTAGCACAATGCCTAGTGTTTACTAGCACTCATATCTATTTTTAATAAGTGAATGATTGGTTTTAATGGTTAAGTAGTTATGGGTATGTCAAACACCTTTCTATTCTTTAGCATATAGTTATTGAAACAATTTCTCAGGCTTACATTTAACAATTATACGGTAAATGCCTGGTGAAAAAAATATTTTACCATCCAATTTCCTTAAGTCAACTGTAACAAAGGTGTTGAGTGTTCAACACTACATTATTTATTGTGGCAGCTATTTCTGGGGCAAAGATGAATAGGCAGCATAGTTTCTTTAGGAGCAGCTAATCTACTAAAGGTATCAGATAAATATAAATATACACATATTTAATACATAGTACACTGTACTATGGAAGCATGAGATAAAATATTATGGAAGAATGAGAGAGAAAGAATTTCCAACCTATGAGTATCATACATGGTTTCTTGGAGGAAAGTGGAACTGAACTAAGCCTCAAAGTTGGTAAGGAACAGATGGTTGGCTATGGTGGGGTGGAGAAAAGCAGAGTTGCAGAATTCTCTATGTTGTAGTCCCAAATTAATAGTAATGTACTAGATTTTCTTCTACTCTCTTGTGAATTTCCAGCAACAGCTTGATTTTAACCTCCGCAGAAACACAAATGAGAGCTGTGATGGAAACAATAATTACTAGAGTCCAGTTTTAACTCCAAGTCAAAATTTTAGTCACATTCAGCCCTGAATAAGACGTAAGGCAAAGCATGCAACAGGACTTTATAACTTTTTAATTGTAATGCATTATAAATACAATTTTTATTTTATCTTATTTTTTTAGAGATGGGGTGTTGCTCTGTTGCCCAGACAGGAGTGTGGTGGCACCTTCTTAGCTTACTGCAACCTTGAACTGTTAGGCTCAAGCGATCCTTCTGCCTCAGCCTGCTGAGTATGAGGATGCAAAGGCATAAGAATGACACAATGGACTTTGGGGACTCAGGGGGAAAGGATGTGAGGGATAAAAGACTACAAATTGTGTGCGGTGTATACTGCTCAAGTGATGGGTGCACCAAAATCTCACAAATCACCACTAAAGAATTTACTCATGTAACCAAACACCACCTGTTCCCCAATGACTTATGAGAAGTAAAAAATTTAGAAAAGAAACAAACTACAGGTGGATGCCAACAAACCCCGCTAATTTTTAAAAAAATTTTGTAGAGATGGGGAACTCGTTATTTTGCCCAGGCTGGTCTTGAACTCCTGACCTCAAGTGATCTTCCTGCTTTGGCCTCCCAAAGTGCTGGGGTTACAGGTATGAGCCACTGCACCAAGCCTAAAATTTATTATTCATAGTGTATAATATTGTCCATGGTGTGAAATAAAATTTGGGGGTTAGGAGATTTAGAGACCTAGAATGGAATACCTCATGTATGTAAAGTGTCTTACAGTTCACAAAGCACCTTCCTAAATTATTATTTTAATTACAACTATTGAGGTAGCAGAATTGGTGTTATTATTTTAATTTTGCAGAAGAGGGAACTGAGGTTCCAAAAAGTGAAATCACTTAGCCATTAAATGTCATAGCCAGGTTTTCCTGATAGATTGTCCAGTTCTTTCCATGTGCCTCATTGTCACCCAGAAGGAACACAAGAGAGAGTTATATAGAACTATATACTATACAGTTATAGTTCTATATATATATATATAGTTCTATATATAGTTATAATTCTATAGTATATAGTTCTATATAACTCTCTATATGCTTCTATAAGCATCATATATCTTGTTTTCTAATTTTATTCTAAATATTTTTTATTGATTTGGTTTTGTATGCCAATTTTCTCCATTTTAACATGGGTAAAATATGTAAGACCCAAACTGAGGGAGATGTGTATGGATAAGAAACTGATTATTTTGGTAACTGGTATGGATATGAAAACCATAATGAGTCTGTGGATTGCAAGTATTTTAATTTATTTTCTTGACTTTTGAGTTAAAGAAAAGATTTCAATGTGAAGGTGCAAAATATGCTGCACTGAACTAATCTTGGAGGTAACCAAAGGGCTGTGGGACTAACAGCTTTTGATATTACTTAGTGCTTATTATTGTTATTATTATTATTTCTTTTTAATTATGCAAAGTGCTAATCAGTTTGATTATGCACAGTGCTAATCAGGTTAATTATGCAAAGTGCTAATCAGTTCTTCTTGAAGCACATGAGGAGAGCAGAGGTGCTGGCGGTGAATGGCATAGCTAGATGGGGGTAGTCACGGCAGTCATTCCTTATTAAGATAGGAGTAGACAAGATAGCAAGGGGGATTTATCCATAAAAATAAATAGGAAAAGAAAGAGGACTGGGAGCACATGAAAGACTGTAGTTTGGGCAGGACATTGCTTACACATAGAAAGCTCTTCTCCCTTGTAGCATAGTTTGGTTGGATAGTTTCTACTATATTTTGAAGGCACTCATTTGAAGCCAAAAAGACTGCAGAGGGAAAGAAACAGAGTATTGTATAGCTAGACAAGTTGTCAAAACAACTTATTGTAGTTGGCATGCACCAATTCCTGGGAGGACAGTAAAGGAAGTCGAATCTAATAGACCTATACATGAAAAAGGACATCAATAAAGAGAATTGAAAAATTAAGGGAGTGCCATTCTGATAAAATAAACAGGGCCATCTCACTGCTGCATTGTTATTGGGACGGTCGTCTGTGTAGCCTGTTTCCTGAGGTGAACTGAGAGTTGGCTTCTTGGTGCTGGCAGTGGTCTCTATTGAGAGTGCTGATGACGAATATGACAATAAGGGTTTTATGTAATAGCTCCTAGTTGGATCAGCTTTGCTGCTGCTGAAATCAAAGTGAATTTTAATATTAACTTGCAGGTCTGTGCTTATTAAGCTGGGTGACTTCCTGTGAAGATGAGTTTATAGCAATATGTTCATATGTTTTTACAGAACAATCATGATGGTGCTCCCTTAAGAATGCCCTTTGTATTCTGTCCTCCTGTTCTATTCTGTGGTTTGATAAGCTATCAATGAAATGCTGTGATACCTACTTGTTTGAATGTATTCAGAGAGCAGAAAGCATTTCAGGATTGCTTAGTGAATATTCATTTTTTAAAAAATGTTTTCAGTCCATGAGACTTTTCCTTTACTCTGGAGTTTAAGCAAATGTATACGTTATTTATAAAAGGGAGGGTCTGCTTCCCCCATATAACCTGACAGAGTATTTATTTACCTTTTCTTTTTAAGCCTATGTCTAAGCACAGCTCATCTTCACAAATGCCTGAAGTGATCTTGATTTCTGGAAATGTCCAATTAATGGTAAGAGTGCTACAGAGGCAAAGGCATTGATGATACCTCCAGAATAGGGTGTATTCATAAATTATTTGTCCAGGCGGTGTTGGTTCTTGGATAAAGACAGGCTTTCAGTTTTCATAATTTCTTTAACCTGGAACAATTTCATTTTAAAATATGAAGAGAATGACATAAATCTTTGGTTTCCAAGGAGAGTCTGGAAAGAAATAGATTGTTAGAGGACAGCGCCCACAAATTGAGAAAGCCTGTTGGGGGCCCTTTGGGAATTTGGCTGGAAAATTATGTTATAAGCAGTCCTTCTGCTCAGCTTCATGGGAACATGGTTTTAGAAATGAAATATTGCTTCTCTGTTCCCCACCCCCCGAAACTAAGATAAGGATGAAATATTCATATTATCCTTTATTTTCAGAATCTTTTGAGTTATTTCTCAATATGTTTAAAAACTTCCCTTAATTCCTTAATGATTCTGCCCAAAGGGTACTTTGTAAATTCTATTCATTGATAGTATACTAAACTCTTAATTCCTGGTGAAGGCATTTGAAGACAAAGACCTTGCTACATAAAACATTTATAATGTCACTGGGATGTTTAAAGGAGAAAATCATGTGATCCAAATGGCAAATAAAAATAAATTTAGTAACATCTAACTAAATATGACCAGTTTTCCATTTAATTGCATGCTTGCACCCACTTTACACACATTTCCATATATGAACCCATTAATTCCTTCACTAAGCCGTGTTATTTGAGCACCTTTTTTTTTTAAGTGTTCACTATGTGCTAGTTATAGTACCATAAACTCTCCTAGGTACTGAGATACTATTGACCAAAAAAGAGACAAGATACCTGGCATCGTGGAGCTCACTCACACAGGACAACATGATAGTTTCTCATGATATTCAGCCTTAGAAACCAAGCTTTTGTATTTCATTTCTTCCCAGAACTTCTTTTAACAATCTATATGATTCAACTGCTGGGCCTCAGTGTTTTCAATTAGTCTCAAAATAAGAGGTAGGACTTGATGGTTCCCAAGGCACCTTCATGTCATTCATATTTGCTGTCCTAAAGTCGATTAGTTGATTAGACTATAAAGTGAAATTTATCCACTATTACCATATGAGCAGCCTTGGGATCATACAGAGTTTTTTGGGACTTTGATCCTTTAGGAAATAAGTAATTTCTAGCTAATTCTGTGGACACTACCTCCTTGGATTTAGGCCAAAATTGAATGTAGAAAGGGCGGACTTTGAAATATTCCACAGTTTGAATTTTGGCACTTGCAGTTACTAGCTGAGCAAGTCATAACCAACCGCTTTGATCCTCTGATTCCTCTTAGTTTCTACTTCAAACAGCGAGTATGAGTATTTAATAAATACTCCATAATCAGTCCTTTTTTTTTTCATTTCTGGCAACTGTAACCTTCATGACTCTTGTTACCAAAAATGTCTTCAACTAATTCAAC
The DNA here is from genome assembly GCF_001698545.2 of Rhinopithecus bieti. NCBI lineage: Eukaryota > Metazoa > Chordata > Mammalia > Primates > Cercopithecidae > Rhinopithecus > Rhinopithecus bieti. The sequence goes on along the minus strand of NW_016817363.1, from coordinate 641,678 downwards.
TTCCTTTCCTCAAACATCTTCTTTCTGCATTAAGCGAATACTTCAGTTAACTCAGTATCTTCTCTCCCATTCCATCTTTACAGTTTTATTTCTTCCTGTTCTCTTTTGTATGTGCTTTTACTTCTCTAGTCAACCTGAGTCAACTTTTGGTTACTTAAATTATTCATCATATGTAACATAATCTTGGTTACAACACAAAATTTGTGCAACTGTAATTCAAGTCAATTAAATAGAAATATGTTTTCTACATCAGACCTGTACCATAATTGTTTATATTTTTTACTTACTAGTGTACTAGAAACCTCTTGAGTACAAGGGTTGTGGTTTTAATCCTTGTGTTCCCAGTATCTAGCATGGATTCTGCCAGTAAGCATCTCGCAATCTAGCAAGGAGAAAGAATTTGAAAGCAGTAGGATATATGATCTCTCAGTGGAATTTTAAAGCAACAGGATATATGATCTGTTAGTAGGAAAGTGGAGATGTTGGAAAAGGCTTATGGAATAGATATTGGGAAGGCTTTATGGAGCAAATAATATTTGAGTTTGCTTATTTAAAAAGGGTACTTATTTTTTTTTCCTGGCAGGAAGTGAAAACAAACTCTAGGAAGAGAGAAGATCATGAAAAGACTCAGGCATACATAAAGTCGGGAGGAAGTGGGACCAGGAGACAGACAGGAAGACAAGAAGGGAAGATTAGGAGCATATTATGAAGGGCCTATGTGTTGTTTAGTCTTACATGAATAATCTTAGCTTTCTAAAGTAAGTATATATAGTTGTAGTATAGAGAGTATGGTGTTGCAATAATATGATCATTAGCTTTTTTTATGAAGAAGAAATAGATTTAGCAACCAATGAATACAAGAAAAAAGATAATGAGAGATCATGTCAGAAAGAATGTCTGGATCTGGGTTGCAACTCTACTCCACACTTGATTTGTGACCTTAAATAGTGAACTTCATCTTCCTAAACCACATATCTTTTTTTTTTTTTTTTTTTTT
>NW_016817363.1:627765-640171 GCF_001698545.2 Rhinopithecus bieti | reverse complement strand
GGGGTTTCACCGTGTTAGCAGGATGGTCTCGATCTCCTGACCTCGTGATCCGCCCGTCTCGGCCTCCCAAAGTGCTGGGATTACAGGCTTGAGCCACCGTGCCCGGCCTAACCACATATCTTTTAAGATTACTCACTCACTGATTATTATTGAAGAGGGCCCCTATTCCATATGCTTTGGATCCTGGAGCTTGAGAATAATTGGTGTTTTTTAAGGAAAAAGATACATTTTATACCAGTAGCACATTTAGCCTAAGCTGGTGTTAGGGCATTTGGGAAGATAAAAAGGAAGACATATAAGAAAAATATTGTTCTGGCCAGAAAAAGGCAAAAGGGGCCTCTAAAAGTAGAAGTAGAGTTATAATTTAGACTATCTTAGAAGGCAGAGATACTGAAAGATGTATTTGGCAGAGCTCTGCATTTGGGGGTGAACACCGATCCATGGACCTAAAGAGATCATAGATTGCCCTGATTTGTCTACCCTGTATTTTGGAAGTTAACTCCTATGATGGGTAACTAACCAAAAAATTAAATGAAAGGGGAGATAGGGCAGGGTAGATAATAAGAGGGTATTTGCCAGTGGTTTACAAAGCTTTGAGGTGTACATGTCTGTGGTTGGGACAAGATTAATTTCATGTCAATAATCATAGCCGTCTCCTTTCTTTTATCACAGAAGAGACTTCTTCTTCTCATTCTCTTGCATTTCTTCTAAGAACTCTCTTCATGCCAGCTAGATGTCAAAACTTGGGTAGTGTGGAATCAGGGGAATGAAAAATAGAACTGGAAAAGTGATCATAGGGGAGGGGGACTCAAAAGTGACAAAATTTTACTTGGGTAAAAGCAGGGGCTAGAGATAGAAGGAAAATGGGGAGGGAGGAAAGAAAAGTACCCATAAGGGATAGAGGGGATGGAGAAAAGACTTAGAGGTGAAAGTAAGGGTAGAGAGAGATTTTTGATTGTCCATGTGGAGAATAAAGTGGCCAAGACTAAGAACAGAGATTTTCTCTCTTACTCTTCTTGGTATTTTCTTGAGAAACTGAAAGAAAATCTGAATTTTTAATATATATTGGTTTGTGTGTGTGTGTGTGTGTGTGTGTGTGTGTGTGTGTGTCTGTCTGTCTGTTTCTGTTTGGCTGCTATTTCTTTGGATCAACTAGGGATTACCTGTGCTGCAACTTTGTTCACACATTCCCAGCACCATCACCAATACAACACAGTGATGAAGCAAGGCTCAGAATTTTCAGTTCTTTATAGTCAGTAGACTTCTGTGATTAATGCTCCATTAATCACTTGTTCTTGGTATTAAGTATAACCCCATAAAATATGGGAGTGGAGGGAGAATGGCCAACTAGTATGTGATTCATACCAGACAAAGTCCTCTCAAGATGGCCCTAATTTCTTGTGCATTTCACCTACACGCTGATCTTAGTTCATGCGTTTTTACTTGTTAGGGGTCAGATGAACAAAGTAATTTCATATTAACTATGACAAATTTGTGCATAGGTGAGAGAAAAGACTTCTACTTTTCAGGCATTATTATTTTCTGGACTAATCTTTGGGGATTAGGTAGCCAATTAATCAAGATCCCCATAAGAAATGTTAGCAAGTAAGACAATATCCAGTAAAACACTATTAGCCAACATTGTTATTCAGGAATTAAAGTTCAGGTAGGATAGCTTTGGCATCATGAAATTATTCTCTGTGAGACTGACCTATCGCCAATGACATATATGTACACGCTTTAATTGATGTGTGGGAACTTTGTACCACCCTACTTCTGAGATTTCAAGGATGTGTGAAGATTTTGTGACAGTAATTACACACTTTTTATCAGATAGATTTTATGTATTGTCACATGTCCATTTTAGAAATTTTCCTGTTTTAATTTTTGGCATTAAAAAAGGAATGTATACTTCATAAACTTACATTTCTGCTATTTGTTTGTAAGAAAGGAATTCCAAGTGGGTTATGTAACATTAAGCATATGGCTACACAAAGATTAGAAAAGCTGTGGCCATCAGGAATAAATATTGGTGATAGCACTGATGGTATTTCACACATATAGTTTATTGTGAGAAAATCAGAAAGACTCGCACAGAACTTAGATAAGGAAATAGGCTTGTTTTTTGGTGAAAATATAAAAGTAAGTATTTGTTATTAACATGGTAGGCTTTGAAATTTGGCTTTCTATTTCTACTTAAGAGGAAACACCTTAAGTCTGATGAATTTTTTCCTATGGTATTTGACAGTACTTAATCTAGTATTACTAGATTAACCCCCTTAGTAATCACACATTTTAAATGAATAAAATATCTCTGAATAGCCAAATGTACCACTGCTCCAGATTCTTCCATGATGTCAAAAACATAGAAGCAACAAATGTAGACCTGACTTAGTAGTCAAGGAAAAATATGATGTGAAGGAGAATTAATAAAAGACTATTTTAATATTGGAATAAAAAACTACCACAAATCTTAAGGGCATACATTAGCAGAACTTGGTTTGGGTTGAGTAGACTTCAAGCAAGATTTTGAGCTAGCTTCTAAGCAGTTTTAAGGATCAATTTTTTTCTATCATGAATTTATGCTATATAACAAATGCAGAAATTGGAGAAATGTAAATCTATCATTTCTTTTGACATTTATGTAGCTTCAGGAACCTTCTAAGTTGTGATCATTAGAGATTTTTAGAACATGGACACCTCTAGAAAAAATGAGGAGGTGCCAGTAGCTCCTCAGAAGCAGCTTAGCTTCACATTGAAGGAAGATTCATAAGGCCTTTATAGAGCAAAGATACTTGATCAGAACAAACATTCTTATCATATGGAACCTTTTTCCTGCAAACAAAAAATGACTGTTAGGGTAATTAAACTGGTTATTTGCAGCTTCTCTCCTTTCCCCTCTTCCCTCTTCCACCTGCACAGTATTATTATATTGAGTTGCCATGATAAGAGTAAAAAATAATCAAACCAACCTATACACATTTTATTATGAACAAAAATACTTTGAAGGATTCTATTGATACAAGGTAATGCAAGATGATAATTTTTTTATTCAAAAGTGTTTTGAATGTCCTCTTCCATTGATCATGTGCAACTGGTATAAACAAAGATCCTGTGTGTGGTAGAGAGCTTATATTTGCATTTCTTTGTATATTTAAGCATTTTTAGCAGACTTACATTTCTGTTTATTGACAGTACTCCTTAGATATTTGTGCAATCATATGTATACATGAGCACCAGACATTTGAGTAGGTAGTGAAGGTAAGTTCTATAGTCAGTGTAACTAGCAGATTATATAAATTAATTATATTAGTTTTGATGCTTTGGGTAAAATCAGTGTGCTGCAGGAACCTCCAATTACACAGGAAAATATACTGTGCTCAGAAGACATGAAGGGAGACTCAGCGTACAGAAAAGCTATTGGTTTTGTTTGGGGAGTTCCTGGCTTTTTATCTGCTTGGGGAAGGAGCAGGTCTTATTGTCAGTTGCCAAGTGCTCTGATGCTGAGAAGAGTGTCAGCTGTGGTTACTTTAGGGATTTTGGCAATGATAAGCATTTTCCTTGAGAAAATCAGCATAGATACCACACATTGGAATTGGACAAATTGCTTTTATTTTCTATTTTCTTTAAAAATCAAATTGGCTTTTCCTTCTTGTCCCAGCTGTTGCAGCTTCCTTGTTTTTTAACTTAGATTATGGGAGAAACACATGTTCCCTGAGATCCAGAGTAAAGCTCACTTATTTTCTTCCTGTACAAACTACGTGAAGTTACGATACTGGCCCCAAACCTAACTAAACAAAGTTATTCAGAAGAGATTTGACAGAGAGGGTGTCTAATAGATGATGAGTTGGGGTAATTGAATGGGTATTTCAAAGATATTAATGTAACTCGCATATATTAGCAAACCTTAATTGCCATCTTCAGCATGTTTAGACCTGAAAACTTCAGGGACCTAACCTGTTCCATAGAGAAGTCTTTTTATCCCCCTATGGTTTATAGCTGGAAACAAAGTATATATGTAAGAGTTCGATTGGGGCCAGGTTTGGTGGCTCACGCCTGTAATCCCAGCACTTTGAGAGGCTGAGGCAAGTGGATCACTTGAGGCCAGGAGTTTGAGACCAGCCTGGCCAGCATTGTGAGACCCCATCTCTACTAAAAATACAAAGTTAGCCAGGCGTGGTGGCATGCGTCTGTAACCCCAGCTACTCGGGAGGCTGAGTCATGAGAATCACTTGAATCTGGGAGGTGGAGGTTGCAGTGAGACAAGATTGTGCCAGTGCACTCCAACCTGGGTGATAAGAGTTGAATTGGATGAAGTAGTACACAGTAAGGCACTAAACAAAATTGACCTTTTCTATAAATTTCTTCACTTTCCCCGTAACCTGTTACTTTTCAAAAGGAAAGATCACATCTGTATTTCTAGTCAGCTTGCTACCATGGTAAGGAACCAAGATTCCCTTCCAGTTAGAGTAGTGGAAGATGAAAGTGGCTTTTCTTCTTGATATCTGGATCAACCTGGTTTTCCTACCATCTCTTATTTCACATAAACAAGATTATCATCTGACCTAGCTGCAGATTGTTTTTCAAAATTCGCCCCTACCGCTGCTCCTCTCTTAAGAGCCCAGTGCCCACAGAACATTATCCTCCTCATCTGGACCTATCTTTGCTCTTAATGAAGGGGGCTTTTTCATCTTATGATTCTTTTTTTGTTGGCTTTTCTTGGGAAAGCAGTTTAAGAAACATTCATTAACTATTTCTGGGTGTCAGAAACTATGTACTATGTTTCCAGAGAAATGGAACTAATAAAATGTATACCTGTATAGAAGAGATGTTTTATAAGGAATTGACTTACATGACTGTAGAGGCTCACAAGTCCCCAGATCTGCAGTCAGCAAGGTGGAGGCCCCAGAAAGCCAATTCCATAGCCCCAGTATTAGTCCAAAGGCTTGAGGCCTGGGAAAGCTAATGGTATAGTTCTCGTCTGAACTTCCTTAGGCCAGAGACCTGCAGAGAGCTGATGTTTCAGTTGAGTCTGAAGACTGGAAAAAAAATAATAATGTTCCAGCTCAAAGGCTGTCAAGCAGGAGAAATTCCGTGTTATCTGTGGGAGAGTCAGCCTTTTTGTTCTGTTCCAGCCTCCAACTGTTTGAAGGTGAGGGAGGCCAATCTGCTTTACTCAGTTACTGGTTTAAATGTTAATCTCATCCAGAAACATTCTCACCAACGTACACCAAATAATGTTTGACCAAATGTCTGAGCACCCTGTGGCTCAGTCATGTTGACCTATGAAATCAGCCATTGCACCTGAATTACCTAATTTAATCCTGACCAAAACACAACCCCAAACCCCATGAAGTAGACACTATTGGTTATTATCACCAAATTTAATGCCTAAGACTATGGTTTCTAGAGTGAGATTGCCCTTATTAGAATTCTGTCTTCACCCCTTACTATATAACAGTAGGCAAATTACTTAACCTTAGTTTCTTCATCTTTAAATCTGGGATGATGACACTACATACTTTGTTGAGTTGTTATGATAATTAAATGGAATAATGCATGTAAAACATTTAGCATCAATAACTGGAACATAGCTTAGTACTCAGTGAAGAACAGCTATTATTTAAATACATTAGGAAATAAAGCTTCATAGTGGTTAAGATCTTTGCCCAAGACCACGTAGCTGGTAAGTGGTGAAACTGGGATTTGAACTTAAGCTTTTTGCCTCCAAAATTATGCATTTAATTCCTCTCTATTAATCTCAACACAGAAGTAGAATAATATAGTGGTTAAGCTTCTGGAGTTGGACTCCTTGGTTCGAATCTTGGCTATCTCATTCACCAGAAGGCTTTAGGCAAGTTAGTTAACTTATCTGTACTTTAGTTTCTTCATCTCTAAAACAGAAATGAAATAGTATCTTTCCTGGGGTCACATAGAATCAGATCATTTCTAGGGATGCTACCTTCATCCATGAATTTTAAATGATATAATTTAAGACACAAGATTTCTCCATTTTCCTTCAAATTGTATTGGTTGTTATTGATAAGGGTAAGATTTATGAAATCTAGTAAAGTACTAAAAATATGCTAACATATTAATAATGTTACAGATAGCATGGCTTTGCAACAAATTACTTCAGAAACTTTTCTGAGAGGGAGAATAAAAATGATAGTTTTGATTCAGAATAATTGTAAGTGTCTTCAAAATTAAGTTCAAATCAACGGATAGGAGGTGTAAGGAAGCCAAGAAGGAATCCATTATAAGGTGAAAGCCGTAAGTCCTCTTTTTGTGACTCTGTCTTGCCCATTTAATAGAAGTGATATGAGTAAGATCTGCCACCTAGGACCAAGTATTTCTTTCTCTAGAATTAAGACAAGAAGACTCAGAATTTCAGAATACTGTATGTGGGTTCTCATCTGTCAACCAAAAGCAGCTGAAAAGGCGAGAGCCCTGGAGAACTGTTTCCTACATATGTATTTGTTTTTAGACAAATGTGTTTGTTTAAAATTCTAAAAACCATGGAAATGGATACCATGGAAATGCATAGTTGAGGGGTAGAAGCCCTAGAAGTGTTGACTCAATTCTTGATCCTTCTGTGTGATGGATTAAATGCCACATGCTTCAGTTTGCTGTGTGTGGGGTCTTTCAGCACTGTTTATAATAGATGACAATCCTGTATGAAGGACATAAGAAACTTTCTGATTTGTTTTTCAAGAGATTAATGAGAAGTTGCTTGTCATCTGACTGTTGCTTATGGGAAGAAAACTCCAGAGAAAATCATAATGTATATATTACTCTTCCTTCCAAAAAAATTTCATATGAGGTTAAAATTAATATTAAGGGCAGCCATAAAGGGGAAACATCAAATCCATATGCAGATTGAAGAAGTGTGGCAATGAAGGGGCAAAAGTTGGAGTTACCCTCTTGCCTCAAGTGATTGGATAAATTGTAAGCCAATTGTATGTATATCAGTCTTAACACTTTTGTATACTTCTCAATTTCTTTTAAAATTTAACTCCTGAAGTCATAGTTAGAAATTTGTCGTCTTTACCAGTTTCCTCCATGCATTACCTATCGCCCATCTACCTCCTACAATTTGGTGTCTTCTCAAAGCAGGCAATATTTGTAGATAGTATTATATGAAAATGTTGGAATCCAATGAAAATTTTTATGGTAAACATAGATGGAAATGTCCTCTTTGCTGTAAGATAATAGCTATTACTATTATCTTAAAGTAGCTATTACTTTAAGTATTTTTTCCTTTGAATAATGTTGTTCATGTCAATTGCAAAAAAAAAAAAAAAATCCTTGTAATTGTATGAAAAAAAAACGTAAAAAATACTTAAGAAATAGGAGACCAGGAGGGAAAATATAATTGAGTCCAGAAACCATTTTTTTAACCTTGGCTAAATAAATAAGAAATGATAAGAGGTACAATACACTAAGAAATGAGAGATACTGAGCTTCAAGCAGACTGCTTTATTTAACTCCATTTAATTTTATTGGATTGAATTTGATGGAGACAATGTCAATGGACATATACATGAAGATTGGTAGTGGAATGCCTCGGGCTGTTTTATCATTGTCATGAACATGTACAAACAGAAAGGGAATGCTAAGTAATTCTGAATATACTAGTGATTTTTAGATAACAAATTTCAGTTTTACAAATTCACTGAGCCAGCAGGTGGAAGCAGATCTGTCACCTGTATCTAGTTCTTGATTTCAATATACTAGAAAAGCAAATACATCAATATCACATTTTTTTTTCTTTTCTTCCTTTGCCAAGATGTATTTAGGATGTTTTCTCAGCATTACTGAACTCTCAGCTCGAAGATATGTTTCAGCTTCATTTTTAGGGGAAAAAGAAAATGTAAGTGGGCTGCTAGCAATGTTTAATTGCTTATAGCAATTAAACACCAAACTTAAGGTCCCTTGGCCTCTTTGGTTTTCTTATAGAGTGAGGTTTATGTACTGTATCTGAAGAATTAGTTTACAAGCAGAAATACTTGCAAAAACTGCATTTTGTTTCCTGCAAGTGAAGCCAAAAGAAATGACATTGTCCTCAAGTAACATAACCTCTCAGGCAGATTATCAGAGTAAAAGAAATTCAGATATGTATACTCCTCAACAAGCTGTACTTTGGTAAGTTATGTTTTGACAGAATTTGTTTAGTGGACAGAGGTAGCCCATGTTATTGTCCCACAGGGTAACCTCACATGAGGTCATTAGCCCTGGAAGCAATGATTTTCACTTAGCCCATATGTGATAGAGTTGCAAACTCTTACCAAAGAGTTTATTAATCTCTAGATAATTTATCTTCTAATACTTTGTGCACTTCTTTCTTTTTTATTGAAGTGGCATTATTCTTGAATTTATCCATTAAGAGTTGTAACTAGGTTCCAATTTGAAGAAGCCCAGATGAAGCTTCAGATTGTGTTTGTATAGAACAAGTTAAGAATTAGCAATATGAATAACTAACATAGATAACTCAGACATTTCAGAACTAATCATTTGACCTTAATTAATTTATTAGATATTGGTCAGGTTCTCTAGTGATTTTCAGATATCCCCTCCACTTTATGGATATATGTTGTAATCAATCAGTATACTTACTTTTTGCTATAATTTTCTTCTGGCTCCTCAGAATAAAACCAAGTAGTTGAAGCCTTAGTAAATTAGGAGGGTAACATGGTAAAAACAAACAGAAATCACTAGTTTACAGAAAATCTTACCTCATAGCTGCACTGTATGTGAAGATATTTTCCTCTTATACCCATAAAAAGTAATTTAAGTTCTGAAACAAGGACCTTGTCTTTATTCCTAGAACCTCTTCCAAGAGGTTCAGAATTGTGCCTGGCACATAGTATGTATTCAATAAATAATTGTTGAATAAATGAACTTTATTGTAAAGAGGATCACTATTATCCTAGATTTAGTTATACATTGAGTCAAACAAAATCTCTTCCCTTCTCCTGTGCTTCCAAAAGAAAATGTTTAAAATGATGTCCCCAACTTACAAATAGGTTGTATTTCAAAATTCAGACAGTTTAGTTTTCTGGAACCAAGAAACTTCCCTTATTTATACATTTATTGCAACAAATATCAACTCAACCCTCACTACTGTCCAGGTATGTTCTAGGCTCGGAGCATACGGTAGTGAATAAGACACAAAGTCCTTGTTCACATGGACTCATACACTTTCCCTCCTAGAACTAGATCTCTTAGAACTCTGCCTGGCACAAGGTGCACACTTAATAATTGATAACTACTATTTTTAAAGAATAACCCTACTATTTTCAAGGATGTTTATTCCGAGTTTTGAACTGAGCTATCAGCTTGCTTCATGTCCCAAAACAAAATTTCAATGGAAGCACTAGGTAAAAAAAAAAAAAAACAGATGCCATTTTAGATATGTTCTTATCCTATTTTATTAATCTTCCCTGGGCATCCGCTTTCAAAACAGAGGCATCTTACCACTTAAAAAAAAATTATTTGCCATGTGTCCCTGGCAAGTCATAGCTATGTGACTCTCACCTAAAAATAATGAAGATATGATAATATTCTAATTCACAAAGAGAACACAGCAGAACTTAGTAAATTAATGTTTGCACAGTGCTTAGAAATCTGAAGTTGTAATTGCTAAAAGAAATGTACAGAACTATTATTGCTACTAAAATTATGATAGACACTTTTTTCCTACCCAAAAATACCTCAGTGAATTGCTGTTTATATTTTTTAAGTTGTATGCCACATTAAAGAAAATGTTCTATGTGTATCTAAAGGAAAAACAAATAAAAATCATGTCCTTTTATTATTATGTGGTATAACATTGCAAGGGACTCGCTATTTTGGGGAAAGTAAATAGTATTTAAGACCTTATGATTCACCAGTTTGGACAGATGGATGATTGCATCTTCTTACGTAAGTGACAGGTGGCAGCTCTAGTGAAATGGCTTCCAAAGTTCTTCTGATTTTTGCTTCTCTTTCTTATCTGTTCTTTGGCTTGGAGCAAAGTAGCAATGCACTCCAATTGCAAGAGTAAGGAGAGTTTTGGACGGGTGAGGTTCCATTTTTTGGTGTGTGTGTGTGTGTGTGTGTGTCTTGTCAGCATTTTGGTTAACTCCATGTATTCAGTAATCTAGCTAAATGGTAGGTAGTAAATGCCCTATACCAACAGGCTGTGATTTCAAACCAGGTCTGAACACATTCTTCCTGGAATAGTTCCTCTTCCATATAGACTTCATTAATTGTCTGGAATGTGAAGGGTCATTGTAGGTGATACCTCCTCTTATCAGCAGAAAATAAAATGAGGCTTAAACTGTACAATTTAAAGGAGAGTAAATTAATTTTAAGTTTTGTTTATTTGACAAATGTATAGTGAGCACCTACCATATATTAGGCACAGTACTGGATACTAGCGATAAACTAAGGAATAAGACAAAGTATTTGGTTCAGAGAAGTTAAATTTTATTAGAGGAGACAGATAATAAGCAGTACATAATTTTAGGAAAAAATAAATACTATGAAAAAAAGTGAGATAGGTAAAGTTGGCAACCTATTTCAGATGTGATGGTCAATGTAAGTCTCCTGAAGAGTTGACATTTGAGGAGAAACCAGAATAAAGAGAGAAGCATGCTAAACCCTAGAGAAAGATCTTTCCTGTCATGGGTAACAAAAGGTCTTAAGGCCCTGAGGTGGGACTTGGCTTGGTGTGTAACAGCAAAGAAGTACTTGATGAGCTTTGAAAGTCTTTAAAATACTGAAGAACTAGATAGAGAGGGTTCCATTCAATCTACACATACTTGCCTTATACAACCTGTAGGGCTGGAAGACATGCTCACCAGACAATTCCCAGTTTCAGATCTTAAGATGTTTTCATGATACCCTTGATTTTAGTGAAACCATAAAAAGGAGTAAAGTGCTTTCCGTCAAGTGGCACAGGACTATGTCTATTCTGATAAAACCTGAAGTTTAGTCCCTGAAGATGCTTTTGAAAGAGAATGCCACAAGACAGTTAAAGCACACCAGTAAAATCTCCAGGATGACTGTGAGGGCAGGAAGTAAAATGAAAGCACAGCACTGCAGGTGCTTTATTTTCACCTTTCTTGCACTTGGAAAGCAACTGTTCTCACTATTATCCTATAGTGCCTCCTACCCTTTGGTTTAACTGACCATGTAAGATGCATTGAGTATGAGGGCTATCTGTTATAATGACGTAATCTCGAATGTTCTTCTGCCTATGGAAATCTCAGATTGTTCTGATAATGCTGACACTTCTTACATTATGGCAACCATTCTTGAAGAGTTTTATGAATATTAAAAAAATATTAAACCACAGTGTTTGATATACTAGGGATTGCCATCTCCCCCATGAAGGCCTATGGCAAATCATCTTGTAAAACACATATTAAAATCCTAATTTTGTTGTAATTTCAGAATTTGTTGTTGTTGTTGTTGTTGTTGTTGTTTTTGTTTTTGGAGTCTTGCTCTGTTGCCAGGCTGGAGTGCAGAGGTGTGATCTTGGCTCACTGCAACTGCCACCTCCCGGGTTCAAGCGATTCCAATGCCTCAGCCTCCTGAGTACAGGCGCACACCAACAAGCCCGACTAATTTTTTGTATTTTAGTAGAGATGGGGTTTCACCCTGTTGGCCAGAATGGTCTCGATCTTCTGACCTCGTGATCCGCCCACCTTGGCCTCCCAAAGTGCTGAGATTACAGGTGTTAGCCACTGTGCCCAGCCATAATTTCAGAATTATATATATTGAATGTCCATAGTGACAAACACCTATAAAATAGAAAACTCTCCAGTCCCGTTTTTGGAACCTGAAAGATTGGGTTAGTCCTTTATTCTGTTTTATTGTTAAAACATTGTTTTAAGCCTCAGATTTCAACCTAGATATATAGAACAGCAGAGAGGGGATGATGTCTATTAGTGACATTGTAGTTGTAAAACTGCAGTTTGAACCTTTGCTTTATTTATGCACATACTGTACTGTCATTTGCTCTGTGCCTTTATAAAAGTAATTGAAAAAAGTATTTATTCACTAGCCACTGCAGTCTTTTATAAAAGACTACCTTTGCTTAAGGCATGCTATATATTGCAGTGTGGAGTATTGGAGGCCATTAATAGAATGTTTGGAAATAGCTTGACCCCTGAAAGGTATCTAAAAACAAAAAAAAAAAAAAAAAAAAGCCATAAGAAGTTATCTAAATTTCTCCCTAAATCAGCATGATGAATAGTAAAAGCATGTGGATTCTGAAACAATAATGTTATTTTCTTACTCAAATTTTAGCACCTCCTCCACCAAATTAAAGGAAGGAAGGAAAGAAGAGAGAAAGTAAGGGAGGGAAACATGAGAAAAGGAAGAAGGAAGGAAAGAAGATGAAGAGAGGGAGAGAGAG
>NW_016817363.1:612874-627628 GCF_001698545.2 Rhinopithecus bieti | reverse complement strand
AGAGGAAGAATTCTCTTGTCATGTGAAATGCTCTTATGAAATTTTTCAAAACTTTTTTTTTTTTAATTTCTCATCATACAACCTTGAAAGTTGACTGGTTTACTGTAAGATGCATTAACTAAATGCAATTTCTATTTTTAATAATGATAGCTCAAACGAAGTGAGATCACACCAGTCATACAATGTAATTCAGTTTATGGTTTTCTTATGTACTTCAAATACTTGCGATATGTAGTTAATAGTACTTTTTTAGATAAGTACTAGGACATCACAACAGTGATGTTACAGCGGGCTGGTGTATGTCAGTAAAGTAGATTTCACTAAAAAATGGAAAATACACGATATTTTGGTGTAATTTATCTAAAAATATTCATGACAAAGAGGTCTGTTTTACTTTAATGTACGGTGTTCATTAAAGTGCACTGCACGGGTGTTCCTAGAGGGCTCAAATACAACTTTATGGTAGGAAATGTGCACTTAAGATTAGACTAGTAGCTCCTAAAGCAAATATGATGTCCATGATTTCTTTCAACATCACACACACACACACACACACACACACACACACACACACACATGAATACACACACAAGTAGAAACTGCAGGTGCTTCCTTTTTATCACACTATGTAAAGAGAAAATGTAAAATGGACAAGCTTTCGACAATCATTTTCTCTTCATCAAGCTGTTATTGTTGTTTTAGTGAGTCCACTAAAAAGAATTATCTAGAGCTTCTTGTTTTTACTTCTTTGTGTTGTTGATGAATATGTTTACCATTTTTACCTCCTGTATTTAAACCCCTCTGCCATAATCCCATATTCTGCCTAAAAGCTATGTCTGTGGGAGCTTGTTCCATGCAATAGGTTTTAGGGATATGACTACATTTAAGCAGGTGCAGTAAATGCAGTTTTGGCCATTTTTACGTTGTATCCAAGTGCAAAATGCCTAATATAATTAAGCTGAGATTAACAGAGACTATTAGTAAAAATAAGCTTGTTTTATGAATGAAGACCTCACACTAATTCAACATAGCCTTTCTTTGACAAATGCACTGTATTCACTTATGTACCACAACATTGTATGCCTGAAAAGTGAATAAACATTTATGAGGCTACTTTCCAGAATTTTCCATTAATCGTCTTCTAATTCTTTTCCTGTGGCCAGCAAGAGGAATCTGATTTTATTTTTAAGTGGAACAAAGGGACTGGCCGAACACCACAAGGGATACTGATTGTTAGAAGCACAAGATATCTTTAGTTAATTTTGTTCCTGAATTGTTCTTGGTTCTTTTTCTCACTTTTAGAATTTAAAGCATCCTATTCAAAATGGCCACCATACAGGGGAGGTGGGAGAGAAGGAAAATAATAAAGAACAGTGGCAACTGAGTTGATTCTGAATAAATAAGCACATTTGCTGCATCTCTGTTCTGCGGTTTTTATGTCCCACTGATGAGAGAACTGGTTTGAGATGTAAATTGCTTTCCTTTGATTGAACCAGGGAGGAGATGTCATGTAACTCATCTCATCAGCATAGAGCATTGTGTGCCTTTGGTGAATTACAGTATAACGGAGCTAGTAAGAATTCCTTAACCTCTCTCCACAGCCCTGTTCCAGTGCTTAATAACCACCAAGGGGAAGTACTTCCCTACAGTTCACCTGACTACCTTCTGTGGTGTTAGCTTATTTATTCATATCCTGCGCAATATTTTGTAAAGGATCACTGGAAAGTGCCAGTGTTTTACCTTGCCAGATACACCCTGCACATTAAAATACAAAATTGTGAGGAGGTTTAGTGTTTGTTTGTTTTAGGTAAAGAGCACTTAGAAGGTGGCTTTGGAAAGATGAGAAAGGTGATGAAGACGTGATCTCAAAGCAATATTTACCATAGTATATCTCACTTGTCAAGATTTAGGATAAACCTGTAGAAGCAGCTATGCATGAAAATGGAGGATGGGGTGGGAGTAGAGGTAGAAGTGGGGGTAGGAGCTCCCTGTGATATCCACGAGATTATTTGCTGTATGAGAAAAGAATCAGGAAGTGGAATGTGAAACAAAAGAACTGGAAATAGGCCTGTAATCAATCTAGCTTGGTATCTCAACAAACCAGTGACTTTTTTTTTTTAATATGTAAGAAATTCAGGGCAGATATTACAGCCCTATCATGACAGCACGGCCTTTTCTTCCTCCTCTTCTATTAAATCTACATTTTGAAGGTGGATGGTGCTGACTCATAAATTAAATTGGAGTAATACATACAGTGTATATATATTTCTGTCACTTTGTCTCAAATTAAACACGAACCTTCTCCCCTGACAAGATGATAGAAAAGTTAATTGCTCGCCCTGGCTTTAAATTGGAATTTGAATTTGCAAAATGCTAAAGGTTTATGAGATCTAAATCATGAGGAGCTTAAATTACATTCCTGTGATAAAATATTAATAAATCAATTAAAACATAAGCCGAGTATAATATTACTTTTTTTGTAAGAACCTTGAACACAATAATTCATTAGGGTGTAGTGCAGTAACAATTATTGTATCTTTTTTTAATTTTCTTTTTATTAGTTTTTTTTGATAAATACATCATCAGATAACATTCCACATGGTGCAATATCATTACCCCAGTGCAGCTTCCAGAAATTCTGTTGTACCCCTAAACAAGAGCTCACAGGCTGAATTGTCTGCTCTCACTTATCCTTGTTAGCATCAGCTGCTTCTTTTACTGAAGGGGTATTTGCCTCTTGGGAACATCTGTTCAATGCCAACTCTGCCATTTTGTGGTTTCTGAATCTCTCTTCTAAAAATGGGCATAATCATAATAATACTACCTCAGAACTGGCATGAAGATCAAATTAGATAATGTATGTGGAAATCATTTGTACGTGGTAAAGGACCATCAAATGTTAATTATTATTATCATAGATTGGGGAATTTTTATCTCTAGAAGGGCTCTTAGACATTACTTAGTAATCAACCCCCTCATTTTAAATATGAAGGATCAGAGAGGTTAAACCACTTGTCTAATACCACACAGCTAGAAAGTGAAACTGCTGAAACTAAAAGTAAGACTTGTAAATCACACCTCAGGGTGTTTTTCACTCTTTATACCCTAATGCCTCCTTAAAATAATGGTAGGAAGGTCACATTAAGTTTGGGTTATTTACTCTCTCCACATAACTTTCTCTTTGAAGCTGGTATTTTTCTGTTGTTGTTGTTGTTGCTTTGACTGACTAAACATTAGTTATTTTAGAGATAATTTTCTAAGGGGCCTGGTGGCACAAACACATATCCCCACAGCTCTCAGGAAGGGTTCATTTGGCTAAGGAGGCACTGCCTTCTCCTGCTGCTCCCCAAATGAAGACTCAGCAGTGTATCTTCCTCTCCTACAGGGTTCTGGAGGAAGCCTCAGATGAGGAGAGATAGTAGCTTTCCTTTTTAAATACTTCTGTCATGTAGTGATGGATGAGGATTCACCCACCACGAATTGGATCTCCTTTACCTCCTTCTTGCTTTCTGGCCCTAGCCTTTGGTTTACCTTCCCCTTTCTCCCAAGTTCCAGGAATCACTCGGATGTTTTATTTATTTTGAACATAAAGAGAACCATCTCCATAATACCTTTTCCAAAAAAATAATAATTGGAAATGAATAGATGTTTCTTCCTTTCATGCTAGGAAAATGCTAGCTCAACACAATGTCAACAGATCAGAGAATCAGACTGAGTACTAATCCTGTTTTTCCTGGTGACATGGGATATATCTCACAAGTTTTCATCATTCCTTCTTTGTTTTCCCTTCCCAACAATAGAAACAACAAAATCAATCTATACTAGTAGTTTGAAGACCTCCATTAAATAATTATGAAAGGTTCACAAATGATAAAGAGTTATACAAATGCTATATGATAGTAATCTGTGATCTTCTAAGAATAAGCTAAGGCAGAGTGGATAAGTTCTATGAGATCTATAACATTCACATACATAATTATTGCTTAATAGTGATGTAGTTTTTACAGAATATTCGATGCATTATGACCGAAGAAGATACGGTCTCTGTTGTAAAAAATGAAATTAGGATAAATTATTTTACAAGAGAAAACAGAAGAAGTTTAGACAAAAGGAAGCTGATTGAAGCAGAGAACCTATTGGAACTATAAGATTAGTCAAGAAAATTAACAAAAAGTAGATTTTAAGGAAACTAGATTCTATGGTGACATTTAGAAAAAAAGTGAAATGATTCATTGAATAAAATATTTATTGATCACAGTGCAGCAATATATCCATTGTCAAATGTCATAACGCTTCAATTAAAAACATAGAAATAAGCAAAATATACTTTTAAGAAGGCAAATGAGATTTGATGAAATCCAAGAACTTCACATGTTAGATAGCCCTGCAGGGTATCAGTGATTAAATTCATTTTATGGATAAGGAAACAGATTCAGGGACGTTAAATGGTGAGCACAAAGACAGAGTCAGGATTCAAACCAGGTCTGTCTGACTCCAAAGCTGCTTTCTCTTTTCATTACTCTATGCAGTCTTTTGCAGCCAATTTAAAGCCACAGAAAACATACCAAAGAAACTATACAAATGTACTGGAGAAGAGGAGATGGGAAAACAAAAAGTGTTTTTTCTAGAGGCAGACTCACTGATGGCAATGAGAACTGAAATAGAAGTCAGTACCTTGGCTAAACAACTAGGAAAAAACATACAAAAGAATAGAAAGTATTTGTATACTTGTCCTGTGAGCTTCTATTATCTTTGATAGTAGTGTAATATTCTGTTTGGATTATCTTTGAATATTAAGGCTTTTATCATTTTCTAGTTGTTAGTATACAAAGTATTTTGACACGTATTATGTCATTTTCCACTCACAGAAAACTTATATTGCAGGAAAGGAAGTATTGCTATTCCTATTTTATAGATGGGAGAACTGACTCTTGGGTAGGCTAAATGATTTGTCGAAGCTTTATTAATAATAACTAACAGAAAGAGCTTAAGAATCCAGAACTACTCACTCCAGTACATTTTTACTTGTCAAGTCACTTATTTGTTTCAGAAAATAGGAACTCATTGTAAAGATTTTCATCTTAAAGTTTAAAAGTAAACTACTTAAACAGGTGACTAGAAAATGTACTTACAACAAATGCCTCCTTTTCCTATTACTCTTCTATTATAGAAAACAATGAGGCATTGCAGAAGCTAATTTTAAAGATTAAAGCAACTCAAACATAACTTTATTACTCACATGAGGTCATTTTACAGACACTAATTGGGTCCTCTAACTTCTTTTCCACATATACCATGTTATTTGTCATTCCACAATCAAAGTTTTAATTTATAACTGCATCTGGTAGTCTAAAGTTTAGTTTAGATTTTTTAAATCTCCTATTTAAATGCAAATATGCTTATGAGGGGAAATATAAATGGTCAATGAATGTGAATGCTGTAGTTGACACCTTACAAGGGATTAGTCCGGGTTTAAGGACAAGGATGGGCAAGGACTTGATTGAGAGAAGGATTGGAGAGGAGCTAATAAGTGAAGTTTTATTTTTGCCAATTAGTAGGCCATGGATGAAAAAGCAATGTAATACTGGCCCATATGTTCCTGTTAAACAAAACAAACAAAAAATGAGATGCATATAAAAAGCCTTTACTTATAGAAAGCAGGCATAATCTCAAATCAGAAACTATGGGTTATTATGAAATTTAGAACAGAGACAATGTTTAGAATATTTTAAATATAGGCAGGAGGCAGAACATCCAAAAGTTGATAGAATGACCCTGAGGGACACATGCTCCAGTTCCTTACATGCAACAGGAAAGTGTGAGGCTATAGGTGGTCTGCGGAAGAGTTGCTAAGGCTTGTTCTACAACAGAGGATAACAGAGGAGGTAGCAGTGAATAAGGAATGACACCAGCCTGCCACATGTGCCAAAAGTAGGATGCATGAGTGGCAAGGTGGAGATGATAAACCACACCAGCTTTTGCCACTGTTGATCACCTTCAGGAGAAGAGAAATAAAGAAATATTGGATCATGACTTGGAAAATGTATAACAGGCAGGACTTTGTGCAAGCCCTTCGGAACTCCAGCTAATCTAAATGGGGAAAACAGGACACTGAGAACACTAAGCAGAGCCATATCTCTTGAACAATGTGCACATCGAGTTGGTGAGAAAGGTAAAACATAGCAGGAAATATGGCACCAAAATGAAACTCCCTGACGTCCTCAGTTTACTTTGCCAGCCTCTTTCCTGCAGCAAACAGCTGATAGAATTAACTAGGTGAAAAATGAAAAATAATCAGAAAGGAACCTATATTGGACCCATACTTAGCGATGAGCTAAGCAAAGGTAATAGCTTTAAACAAAAACAAAAGTAATGCAAAGAAACCAGATCAAAACATATACCAGAAGAATTTTACAAGAAAATAATATCTATTTTCCATACTAGCAAATAAATAGAAGACATTATGGCCTCTTTAAAATAAAAGGTCAAGGCCAGGCACGGTGACTCACACCTGTAATCCCAGCAGTTTGAGAGGCTGTGGTGGGTGAATCACCTGAGGTCAGGAGTTCGAGACCAGCCTGGCCAACATGGTGAAACCCCGTCTCTACTAAAAATACAAAAATTAGCCGGGCATGGTGGCAGGCGCCTGTAATCCCAGCCACTCGGGAAGCTGAGGCAGGAGAATCGCTTGAAGCTGAGAGGTGGTGGTTGCAGTGAGCCAAGATCGCACCACTGCACTCCAGCTAGGGCAATGGAGCAAGACTCTGTCTCAGAAAATAAAATAAAATAAAATAAAATAATATGTCAAAAACTAGATAAACAGGATCAAATAAGTGATAAGACAAATACGGAGAAATAAAATTGTCTGTGAGAGAGCAAGAAGGAAATGGAAAAAGAAAATAAAACTGTAATGGGACCAAAAGCCATATAGGAAGCAAAAAGTTGGGAGAGGAAGGAGAAGAACTTCTACTGATATTACCAGAATTGTGAATAAGAAAATTCAAGCAAATAAAAAATTTAAAACAGTTTTATATGATATGAAAAGTGATCATTTTGATTGGCAACTCATATCTCAGACAAAATAGTATCTCCAAAAGTAAGAGCTCATGAGAATTGATAAGAAAAAAGACCAACAACTTTTAAATTAATTTTTTACTTCAGAGGCATTACAGAATTTACAGAAAATAAGTATGTATAGATATAGATAAAACAGTGTTCAGAGGAATATCCATATCTTTAAACACGACTATTACAGGAAAGAAAATAATTATAAACGTATTACCATTCATCTCATGAAGTTGGTTAAAAGAACAAAAAACAAATCTGCAAAGTAGAAAGAAGGAATTGATAAAAAAAAAAAAAAGTCAGGAGTTAAGGAATTAGAAAATAAAAAAGAGACACACTAATAAATCAAAGAGTTGGTTTTTTCAAAGAGAATAACAGAACAATAAGCAAACCAATATCACATGATTTAATTACTAAATGAGAAATCCCACAAATGTACAAAATTACAAATACAATGGGGAAATAACCAGAGAAATGGAGGAAATTAAAATGATTATAATGAATACCATATATATACATATATATATATATGTATATATATGGGAAAAATTTGAACATAAGGGATAAATTTTAGGTAAATATAACTTACAAGAAAAGACTCAAGGGAAATACAAAAGAAATTCAGAAAGCTTATGGGCTATCACTAAAATAAATAAATTGTGTGTTTGTGTGTGTGTGTATATACCTGTGTGTGTATTTGCTAAATGAATAAATCAGTCAACTTTGTAAAGAGACAATTTTATTTCTTCTTACCTCTTAAATATGTTCCCAACTTTTTTCCATTAGCATTGAATAGTCAAGAAAACATCACACTAGAGTTTCTGTTCTTTCTTCCATCAGTAGCTATCTTGTCTCAGTGATTTGCTTTACTGAGTCACGTGGAGCCAAGTAGAGATACAGGCTCCCTCGGCATCCCTCACACAGACTTCTTCTGCCTTTAGGGGAGCCACCTAAGAGAGTTTGGGTAGACAGGATAATGAAAACAGCCCTGATTTCTGGGCTTCGTTCTTCTTATATTGCTCCCTTAAAATATGCAGCATTTACAGCCATTGCTTTGTGGCCTCATTTTTTTTGATCTCTCAACTGAGACATTTGGACTAGATCACTGGTTCATTTCTTTTCCCTGATAAGTATGCCTATCCACAGAATTTCGAGGCTACACCGTCTTCCCAAACATCCTCTCTCCACCTGGATCTTTAGGTCATGGGTTAGATCATTTTAAATTTCTTCAGCTCTAACGTTCAACAACCTCAGGGAATATACAGTTTTAAATTGAACACAAGCCTCAGAAAGAATGATCATTATTATGAGAAGCAGAACACAGTGATTACACTTTGACTCTGGAGCCAGACCACCTTAGTTCAAATTTTAGCCCCTTTATTTACATAATGCAGGACCTTGGGCAAGTTACTTAACCACTCTGTGCTTTAGTTTCCTCATCTGTAAAATGGAGAAAAAAATAGTAATCACTGTAAATAGTAGTCACTAAAAAATAAAGGTAGTTATGAAGGTTAAATGTGTGTATACATATTAAGCGCTTACAGCATACCTCTTAATGAATGTGAGCTATTACTATGTTTCTTACTAGTTATGATGAAGTATCTCAGCACAGAGATGAACACACCACCTATCTTTTATCTACTCGCTATGAAAAATCCCGTTTATATTTTGGTCACGGTTGAAATATCAACTTTTTCCATGTGAACCTATAATCGGGTCCATTATTCTGCCATAAAGTAGCAGTTATGAATGTTGCTATATATAGGATGTTTGGGGAAAGATTTCCTGATTTTGGCTGGGCGTGGTGGCTCACACCTGTAATCCCAGCATTTTGGGAGGCTGAGGCAGGCAGATCACTTGAGGTCAGGAATTCAACACCAGCCTGGCAAACATGTTGAAACCTCATCTCTACTAAAAATACAAAAATTAGCCAGGCGTGGTGGCAGGCACCTGTAGTCCCAGCTACTCAGGAGGCTGAGGCAGGAAAACAGCTTGAATCCAGGAGGCGGAGGTTGTAGTGAGCTGAGATCGCGCCACTTCACTTCAACCTGGGCAGCAGAGCAAGTCTCCGTCTCAAAAAAAAAAAAAGATTTCCTGATTCTACTGCTTTAATTTGGGGCTGTTTATTAAGCATCTCTTATCAGATCCTCAGTAGAGGAGATGATTAAAATAAACTAGGGGTTAACTTGATCCGAGCTAAGCAATTATTTTTTCGTATTTTCCTTGTAAAGTTTTTTTGCTATGTATGTGTATATAATCTGTGACCTAGGGACAACTACTTTCTTTGAAAACCATAATAACATGGAAAGTATAAAATTATGTATTTACTTAACAGTACAAAGCATATATCATTTTCCTTTAGTGGCAAAGTTGAGGATTTAATTAAAAACAAATCGTATTTTAATAATTTAGCATATAAATATCAACTGTCAATTAGAAAACAAAACACAAAACAATCACTGCATACAGTTTCAGGTAAGACTTATAGTTTGCTATGCCTTTATTCTCATTGGTAGAAAGCATTTTAATGATTTACTCATGGTCACAGAGGAAGTGTATCCAAGGTACAGTTAAATTTCAAAATATTGAACTAGCTTATATAGAGCCAATTTTATCTTGAATTTATAAACAGTTGTATTGTATAGAGTCACATAAAGTATCAAAGATTGCCTTGCTTGTATATGGAAGATAAAAGCCAGGTTCTTACACTTAAAAAGAAATGTTGATTTATGTTGAATTTCAAAAGAAATGATTAGATTATCCCTGTTGCCTAGTTAGCACAATTGTCTTATGTGCTCTGACCTTGGTTTATTAAAAAAAAAGAAAAAAGAAAAGAAAACATTGCTTTCCTAGGGAACCAGGGACTCTCTCAATACTTACCGTGTTTATATTTTTACATGAAATTTAATATTTTGAAAATGTGTGAACCCAACATGACTACTTTCTCTACAGGTTTTACGTTGGGCTGTTGCCATCTGTGATTGTGAAGCCAAGTGTTCTGCTGGGGCAGAATAATCAAATCAAAGTTAATGGGGTGACCATCTAAGCAGGGCTCTTTGTCATTAAGGTCCACTCTTGTGATAGTAGCACATTATCCTGCTGATTGGATTTGTAGGAAGGCATCCACCTGTGGCCCACATTGGCAGAGAAGAGACTTACTGCAGAGGCAGCCCTGGCGAAGGAGAAGCAGGAGGTAGCCGTCCTGGGCAGCAGATTCTTTTGCTGAAAAGCCAAAGCGTGCAGGACAGCATAAGCAATATCAGTAGATGGGTGATTGACATATTATTTGGTTGATTTAGGTCCCAAAGTAAAGTAACCAAAGGCAGAGGATTAGAAACTGTATCATTAGAGAGGAATGACTTGTCTTGAGCAGGGAAAAAGCAACTACATGTAGAGACACTGAGCCAGCTGATCAGACAAAATTTAAGCTTGTGGGGCCCTTTACCTCCATCTCAGGAGTGATTTTTCTCTGTTTGGACGAGAGCTATTGTAAGAATTTCCATGTCTGTTGGGGGCACAGAGGTTCTCACAGACTATGGTAAACACGATTTGGCTCACACGCTCTCATAATCAGGCTGACTTGCACTGAAACAGAGAGTGCTCTATGGCGGTGCCAGGCCTCTAGCAGTACCAACTGTTAAATAATAAACAGGCCCTGTTTGTTGGCAGCCTCTTCTCCTCCTGCCAACATGGAGTGCCCATTTTCTGGGTTTACCTGCCCGCATGTGTTCAGACACTCAGAACAGTGTGTGTGTTGTGTGAGTTGGTGGTGGCATGCAGGCATCAGTCTACATCTAATCTGCTTAGTTTATTATTCTCCCGGGACCTCGGGTGAGCTAGCAAACACGCAGGGCTCTGGCAGCACGAACAATGGCTATGCTGTCATTCTAGATAATATTACAGGCTTTGCAGAGTGCATCAGCTAATTGTTTTTCTTATGTTCGTTTTCTCTTCTTCATATTCTCTCTCTTCCTTTGATTTGGTTTGGAGGAAGTGGGGATTAGGAAGCATAAGAGTGGTTTTGTCAATTAGATGCATTACTTCCGGAGAGCTAGAAAGTATTTGGGTTGTTTGATTTTAATGCAATATGTATATAGTTAATTCATATTGATAGTGAGCCACATATTCAGTCAATCAACAAGTACTTACTGAAGGCCCACAGGGTGCAAAGAACCCTGGACTAGGTGCTTAAACTTCACTCCATGTGCCTTACTGTGTTATTGCACAAGTGCTGGGGTAAGGTTGGAGTTTTCCCAGATTCCAGGTACCGAATGACTACAGTAGATCATGAAAGAGCAGTTCAGGTGAGAGTCAAGCCAGAAACACACACATGCAAACCTCAGAAGAAAAAAGGATTCCTTAAAGTCCTCTATTTTGTCATGGAGACTTTTTTCTCCATTTCACTTGTCCCACGAAAAGGCCCTTGATAATCTCAGTTTTATATTGCATTTTTGGCCAAAGGAATTTCATATGTTTCACAGATGCAATAATTAAAAATAGACTCTCTTAATTCCTGTTAACCGTCTTCATCCCCCACCCTCCCAGCAAAGCCCGGGATAAATAGGCCATGATACCAATCTCCAGGAGGAGGCTTTTGGTTGATCAGTGTAAATGAGGAATATTCAAAGTTGGTAATCAGGGATATGTGGTATTAGGTGGGGAGGGTAACTGTGAAGCATAAAGTGTTTTTTTTTTCCTCATGAACCAATTCTAAAGGTAAGGTCCCAACTCTGAAGTAATGACAGTATCCCTGGAGTAACTTTCTTCCAAGGTGACCATTGTGAAAAATAGCCCTTGTTAGAAGGCTGTAGATTTGTTTAAAAAATTAATCCCATTCCTTTATAATCATAGCTCCCACATGATGAAGCTATTAATTGGTTGGGGTACTAAAACCATTTGCTTGAGTGAAATGAAACTTCTCCTTTCTCAGATCACTAAATATACTTTAACTGTGGAGTAATCATTCAGTTTCTTGGACTAAGATATTTTTAGATCAAGAGTAAATATTTGAATTAAGAACTCTGGTGACAGCGCCGGGAGTGTTTCAGAAAGTGAGGATGGTAATCTCATATTCAGTCTAATTTTCCCTGAATTCATGCCTCAACAGTGTGTAATGAATACGCTTTTGGTGGAGTCATTTTCCTTTTATGAGAAATGCAAGGCCCCATCTTCTTATTATCTTTTAAAAAAGATTTGTCTGGTTTGTAGTGTCAGAAGTGGTTTTAAAAATCCAGGCAGTATTGAATTCACACAGAATGGTTCAGAAAAGCCTGGTAGTAAAATTCATAGAGAAACAATTGTTTAAAAAGCAATTAGCATTGTATAGCAAAATAATGAATTTGTATTCTCTACTAGTCTCCTGTTGGATCCATATCCCCTTGTCATTGAGTTCGCAAAGGTTTAATCCAAAAGAACTAGGCTCAGATTGATTACTCTTCATCCAAGCAATTTTGCCTGTTTGCTCTAGGCCTCCTCCTAACTAGCAGGTCTCAGTGCCCTCACCAGTACACTCCCCAGACTGGCTCTAGTAGAGTTCTCATTTCTCCCAAGTCAGGCTGCTTCCAGCTAGCATCAAACACAAGCTCACCTATGCTCTCGAGTTTTCAGCATTTAGTCTGTTGTGGATGGAAAAGTAGATATTCAAACTCTTTAGAATTGTGTCTAAAAAGAATAAAGAGGCTTTGAGTGAGGACCTGAGGAGCATGCTCTCTGAGGAGGCAAGCTCATCAGTGTGGCGAATTCTTTCAGCTGCTTGACTGCTTTGTCTGTCTTCAGTGTTCAGTGAATTGCATTTTGATTTCATACACATGCATACAAATACACACTCACACACACACATTATATAGGTATATGTAGGTGTGTGTACAACCCTATTATACTCTAATATGTGTGTCTCTCACATACATATCTCTTGTGTGTTTATCTAACCACCTATCTATATCTCTGGTAATTGTCATTGTTCCCAGTGATTCAGAGGTTAAAATCTATGAAAATAAGCAGCATCTTTTGAGTACCTATTTAAGCACCCACATACCTGGAAGTCCTCAAGGTGCTTATAATTTTCCACTAGACTCTTAATTCACATGGTCAAGACAAGTGCAGTTGAGGACCAATGTAGCATATTACCTTATTACTCATTAGCAAAACTTTCACTGCCCAATTTAGCGTTTTGCATAATATAAGAATGTATTTGTTGTATTTAACAGAAAATATGTATATAGTTACAGTAGACATTGGTTGTTGGTAAAATGGGATTGCTGGAATAGCGCTTAAACAAAAGAAATAGTACTGACCTATTAGAAAAGTTAATTATAAAAGAAAAATAATGGATCATAGTTGCAGATAATGGTTTTGGGGACACTGCTGGTTGAAATTCATCCTGAGGCTTATTTACAGTTGCACAATTAGAGCTTTTGAGAATTCAGCAGCCTTGATTTGTTTACAGGGGTTCATACAGCATTTGAGTCAGGGGTGAGGTGAGGCACAGAGGTGGGTAGGGGACTTATTGCTTTACATTTAAGTTCTATGGAATTTCCCATTTCTGTTTTGGGGAAGAAAGAATTGTCTCGAGAGAGAGAGCATCAGGTTCTTTAACAAGATTTAATAAATTTGGGACTTTGTATTGATCAAACTTCATACTAGATCAGATAACAAAAAATTGAATATGGCTTTCAACTAGAGGCTATTTTATTTTCTATGCTGCCAATGAACTAAGTTTCTATAATTTTCCTATCACTACTTGAAATTTTAATTTATCCATCAGATGTTTATTGATACCTACTGTGTATTCAGTACTTTACTAGCCACTTGGGATTCATCAATGAAAAGATAAGTAACTCATGTAGTATGTTAGGAGATGATTGGTGCACAATTCATTTATGAATGACCCATAAAAGAATAAGTTGATAAATTCGATTTCATGAAAATTAAAAACTTCTGCTGTTTGAAAACATTATTAAGAAAATGAAAAGGTAAGCCACAGACTGTAAGAAAATATTTGCAAAGAATATATCTGATAAAGAACTTATATCCAGAAAATATAAAGAACTTTGAAAACTCCATAATATACAACATATTATTTAAATGGGCAAAAGATTTGATCAGGCACTTCACCAAAAAAAAAAAGATAAAGATGGTATATGCGCACCTGAAATGATGCTCAATATCA
The DNA here is from genome assembly GCF_001698545.2 of Rhinopithecus bieti. Lineage (NCBI taxonomy): Eukaryota > Metazoa > Chordata > Mammalia > Primates > Cercopithecidae > Rhinopithecus > Rhinopithecus bieti. Next base: position 613,395 of record NW_016817363.1, on the reverse strand, counting down.
ATAATCGTTAGGGGAAGGCAAATTAAAAGCATGAGACACTATTACACATCCTTTAGAATGACTGACATTTAAAAGACTGAACATAGCAAGATTTTTGAGGATATGGAGAAACTGGAAGCCTCATAAGTTGCTGGCAGTAAAGTAAAATGGTACAGCCACTTTGGAGACAGTCTGACAGTTTTTAAAAAGTTAAACGTGGGCCGGGCGCGGTGGCTCAAGCCTGTAATCCCAGCACTTGGGGAGGCCGAGACGGGCGGATCACGAGGTCAGGAGATCGAGACCATCCTGGCTAACATGGTGAAACCCCGTCTCTACTAAAAAATACAAAAAACTAGCCGGGCGAGGTGGCGGGCGCCTGTAGTCCCAGCTACTCGGAGGCTGAGGCAAGAGAATGGCATAAACCCAGGAGGCAGAGTTTGCAGTGAGGTGAGAACCGGCCACTGCACTCCAGCCCGGGCGACAGAGCGAGACTCCATCTCAAAAAAAAAAAAATTAAAAAAATTTTAAAAAAAAGTTAAACG